>NC_081755.1:8700000-8707500 GCF_963082965.1 Carassius carassius | reverse complement strand
CGTTACACTGAACATTTAAAGGTCCCAGGTTCGATCCTGGGTTTACTCAGAGTGGAGCCGTGAATGCTTTCGGACACCATTCTGATGCTTGCTGGTTAGTTGCTTTTCGCAGAGCCTCCTTGAATGTTTTCTACACTTCAAACAGATGTGCAGACACTGTTGGTTCCATGGTGTAATGGTTAGCACTCTGGACTCTGAATCCAGTGATCTGAGTTCAACTCTTGGTGGAACCTTGGGGTCTGGCTGGCTGTGCTTGGCAAGGAGGAGCTTTGGGGTATGTCACAACTTTCTCTGTGGCAGTGTGTCTTAAAATGTATTGCTACAGTGGCCTCCTTCAACCATGGCCTCCAAACAATCTAGAACTCACATAAAACTGAGCTGGAACTAAATTGAGAAGACCGCTGTCACCTGACCCTCTGTGGAGAAGCAGTACAGACCTCAGACAGCTTCTCATCAGCAAGATTTGCGTGGCAGTGCCACAATGTAGACTTCTGCTGTTAAATTCAGCTCTTGTGCTTTGTCGTTGGTATTTTAATCAACATTACTCTACAAAGGTAGGCCAAGCTAGAGCTGGTAGGTAAAAATTGAGTTTCTCAGAAATCTGGTCAGTGCATCTGGTCAGAGCTCTATTTCTGCCCTTGTCAGCTAAGAGGCAGGATGTTGGAGCGACCGTAGCATCGAACAGAGTGAATTACATGGCAAAGTGGCCTCCACTGAGCAGCAACTTGTAGCTCATTGGTCTAGGGGTATGATTCTCGCTTCGGGTGCGAGAGGTCCTGGGTTCAAATCCCGGACGAGCCCTCTTCTGTCTTTGCAGCATCTTTTCTTGAGCAGTTTCAGTCCATTCTGCCATCCCGGGTCAATCATAGGCCACTGTCAATTAAGACTAAAGCTGCGTCTGCATGTTTTCATGCCCACTTCTGTCTGCTCTTCTTAGTTCTTAATCTGCAGTTTAAACTTTGACTTTTCATTTTTCCAAAAATTGATTTAGGAATGCAGCCCAAGCAGTGGAGATATGGCAAAAAATAGATGCTTGGATCGCTTTACGGCCCTGTGAGCCTTCATCTTGCGTTTGCTAGATGCAGGAGCATCTGAGGGCTTGTTGGTGTTGGGGTGTGTTTTTTTTTTCTTTTATTGCTGTATGGGAGCAAGTGGGCCCCAGTTCAAATCCCAGATGAGCCCGCTTTGCAGCTCCTTGTTTTGAGTAGTGTCTGTGTACATGGTGGCTTGTTGGTCTAGGGGTATGATTCTCGCTTCGGGTGTGAGAGGTCCTGGGTTCAAATCCTGGACGAGCCCACATTGAGCATATTGCTGAGAAGTATCAGTCATTTCTGCCTTCTTTCGGCCAATAATACTCCTGCATGTTTTCGTGCTGATTTCTTCCTGTTCGTAGTTCCTCATCTCCAATTTAAACTTTGTACAACACTTCGCTCTTTGGGTTCCCGCGCTTTCACTGAAAGGTGGGGTTGTGTCTAAGTAGGTTCAGATCGGCTGCCATGCAGGGTAGCCGTTTGCGGTTGACTGGAGGCTCGTGTCCTTTGCTTTGATGTTTTTCTCAATATTGGTTTACAAGGTTCAGAGAGCATTACACTGAACATTTAAAGGTCCCAGGTTCGATCCTGGGTTTACTCAGAGTGGAGCCGTGAATGCTTTTCGGACACGATTCTGATGCTTGCTGGTTAGTTGCGTTTCGCAGAGCCTCCTTGAATGTTTTCTACACTTCAAACTGATGTGCAGACACTGTTGGTTCCATGGTGTAACGGTTAGAACTCTGGACTCTGAATCCAGTGATCCGAGTTCAAATCTCGGTGGAACCTTCAAGAGTCTGTCTGGCTGTGCTTGGCAAGGAGGAGCTTTGGGGTATGTCACAACTTTTTCCATAAAGTCAATTTTTTTTTGGAGCGTCCATTCAGGTATAAGTTTGAGGGCTCGTGTACGTGGGTTAAGGGGACCTGCGCGCTGACCCCAAAAATTTTTGCCGGACGCGGCGTCGATGTCTGCCTGACCGTGCCGGCCCACGAGAGACCCCTGACCGGCCAGGAGGATCTGGACCCCCGAGGGGCCCCGCGGAAGCCCACCCAAATTTGTGGCCCCTAAATGCCATTCAGCACTTCTCCACAGGGTGGCGCACGGAGCAGTACACCTCAGGTTTAAAACAGTGGCATTTACCCGAATGGGGGGTGGACGATTCTTTTGCCCACGAAACCTATATTTGTCCATTTGACCTTTAAAGTTACAGAATGACCACGGAACCGATGCGGACCCCCGTCGGACCCCCAACCTGGGTCCCACTTACCCATTATTTGTCCATTTGACCATTATATTCACACAATGACTGCGGATCATCTGCGGACCCCTTGCGGACCCCCAGCCTGGGTCCCACGAACCCAGTATTTGTCCATTTGACCATTATATTCACACAATGACTGCGGATCATCTGCGGACCACTTGCGGACCCCCACCCTGGGTCCCACGAACCCACTATTTGTCCATTTGACCATTATTTTCACACAATGACTGCGGATCATCTGCGGACCACTTGCGGACCCCCACCCTGGGTCCCACAAACCCACTATTTGTCCATTTGACCATTATATTCACAGAATGACCACGGATCACATGCGGAACATTTGCGGACCCCACCCCCTGGTCCCACGGACCCAATATTTGTCCATTTGACCATTAGCGTTAGAAATGGGCCTCGGTTGGACATTTTTTTCTGAGACATCCCAGGGGCCCAAAACTTGGAACGGGGGCCTCCCCCAGTGAGCTTACGAAGGCCCGGGGCCCAAGAGCCCTTGCAATCAGTGTCCACGAACCCGCTATGCTTAACACATTCAAATAAATGGCAGGTGGGATTTTTTTAGAAAAGTCCCCGGGGCCCAAAATTCGGAACGGTGGCTCTTTGGGGTCCCTGGATCGTGCAGTCAAAAGCGCGGGGCCCTAGTGCGATGCACTTTTTTTCCTTTAGTGCTATGACTACGTGCTTCAAGGCCCTGGGTGAGGGGCCCCTGAGATGCCAGAATCTCAAATCTGGGGGCCCTACGACCTATTGTCTCCGAACTGTGGACGTCCCACCTCCCATCAAAACGCGTAACACTTTTGTGGACGTGGGGTCCCTTCTGTGACCGTTTGACCCCTAAAGAAGATCGTAGGGCCACCAGACTTCTGTGCCTGGTCGAGGGGATCCCCTCGAGACACATATCCAAAATTCGGCCCGATCGGACCCTTGTGAGTCGTGTCCACGAATCAGCTAGGCCGAACGCAAGGGAATAAATGGCATATGGGATTTTTTTAGAAACGTCCCAGGGGCCCGAAATTTGGAACGGTGGTTCTTGAGGGGCCCTAGAGCGTGCTGTCAAAAGCGCGAGGACTTAGCGCGATGCACTTTTTTCCTTGGTTCCTAGGGCTACGTACTTTTGGGCCCTGGGCGAGGGGCCCCTGAGATGCCAGAATCCCAAATCTGGGGGCCCTACGACCTACCGTCTCCGATATGTGGACATCCCACCTTCAATCAAAACGCGTACCTGTTTCGTGGACGTGGGCTCCCTTCTGTAACCCTTTGACCCCTTAATGAGATCGTAGGGCCACCAGACTTCTATGCCCGTTTGAGGGGATCCCCCCGAGACACATATCCAAATTTCGGCCCGATCGGACCGTTGCGAACCGTGTCCACGAACCCGCTAGTCCGAACCCATTCAAGTAAATGGCAGGTGGGACTTTTTTAGAAAAGTCCAACGGACCCAAAATTCAGTTTGGTGGGTCAAGGGGCCGCCTCGAGTGAGCTGCCAATGGTGCACGGTCGTAGGGACCTTGCAAGTCATGTCCACGAAACAACTATTCTAATACTGTAGAATATGCATAGAAAAAAAGTTGGATTTTGGTTAATTTCCCCATATGTGGTGCATGTCCACCAGCAATTTATTTGATGGGATATGTGTCCACTTGCAGTTTATTAAATAGCATTCCTATATGAATATATGGAAAATGGGATATGTGTTCACTTGCTGTTTATTAAATAGCAATTCTCTTACTGTTAATGAAAACACCTCTACTGTACTCAGCACGCTCAGCAGAGTCCATTCATGCCAGTTTTATCACATAATACTGTAAAATATGCATAAAAATTAATGTCCATGGGAGCACTACGGAGGTCCCGCCGAATAAATTGTAAAAGGACATTATTTAAAAAAAAAACACCTCCCAGTTGCCATTTATTCAGCGCACCCTTCATAGTGGTTCCGTGGACAGATGAATTTTACCGATTTCGTGGTTGAAGTCTCATCAGATGTACTCTGCAAGCTCCGAGGAATCCATTTTTGTAAGTTTTGTCCCATAATACTGTAGAAATGTGCCTAGAAAAAATGTTGGATTTTGGTGTTCACCAAATTGTCACACACTTTGCCAAGCTGTAACTCCGCCAAAACGGGGCCAAACTGCACCAAAATCGGGTCAAAGTCAGACCAGGGGGACCTCTATCCGACGCCACCAGCCCCAAGTCCCTGAACCCCCGGGAGGCGGAGATACGGTGCCCCAAATTTGGTGTCCATCCAATATGAATAAATGGAAAGTGGGATATGTGTCCAACTTAGGTTTAACAAAAAGCAATTGTATTAAATTTGATTTAATTAAATATAGGCAATATTGTTGATCAAAATGCCTGCAGTGTACTCAGACAGCTCAGCAGAGTCCATTCATGTAAGTTTTATCACAATATACTGTAGAATTTGCATAAAAAATAATGTCCACGGAAGCACTACGGAGGTCCCGCTGAATAAATTGTAAATGGAATTTTTTTTTGAAAAAACCTCCCATTTGCCATTTATTCAGCACGCCCTTCCTAATTGTTCCGTGGACAGATAAATTTTAGCGGTTTCGTGGTTGAAGTCTCATCAGCTGTACTCTGCAAGCTTCCAGGAATCCATTTTTGTAAGTTTTATCCCATAATACTGTAGAATTTGCATAAAAATGAGCGTTGAATTTTGGCACACATGTGCACCACATGTGGTGCGAATCTCACTTTTCATTAAATAACAACTGTACTTAACTTTATTTATTTCAAATGTGTGTTATTGTTAATGAAAAGACCTTTACTGTACTCAGGACACCCAGAGGAATCCATTCATGTAAGTTTTATCCAATAATAATGTAAAATATGCATAAAAATGTATGTCCACGGGAGCGCTATGGAGGTCCCGCTGAATAAATTGTAAATGTACATTTTTTTTTAAAAAACCTCCCGTTTGCCATTTATTCAGCATGCCCTTCCTAATGGTTCCGTGGACAGATAAATTTTAGTGATTTCGTGGTTGAAGTCTCATCTGCTGTACACTGCAAGCTCCGAAGAACCCATTTTTGTAAGTTTTGTCCCATAATACTGTAGAATTATGCATAGAAAAAATTTGGATTTTGGTTAATTTCACCACATGTGGTGCATGTCCACCCGCAATTTATTTGAACCCCATTCAAATATATGGCAGGTGGGACTTTTTTAGAAAAATCCCAGAGGCCCGAAATTCGGATCGGTGGGTCCAGGGGCCGCCGCGAGTGAGCTGACGAAAGCGCGGGACCCTAAGGCGAGGGAAAAATTCGGAGCCTCCTGCACAAAATCTCTCCCTCAGCCCTCTCTGACTCCTACATGATCAGAGCATTTTGAGAGATTTGAGGGTGCCGGGCGGGCATTTTTTTTCAAGGTCCTACAGCTTCGTGCTTTGGGGACATGGGAGAGGGGCCCCTGAGATGCTCGAATCTCGAATCTGGGGGCCCTACGACCCATAGTCTCCGAAGGGCGGATGTCCCACCTCCAATGTAAACACGTACCGGTTTGGTGGACAATCCCTCTGGTTTTTGACCTTTTGACCCCTAAGGAAGGTCATTGGGCCACCAAACTTATCTGCCCGGTCAAGGGGGTCCCCATGAGGCAATCATACCAAATTCGGCCCGATCCGACCCCGGCGAGCCGTGTCCACGAAACCGCTAGGCCAAACACATTCAAGTAATTGGCAGGTGGGATGTTTTTAAAAACGTCCTAGGGGCCCGAAATTTGGATCGGTGGCTCCTGAGGGCCCCTAAAACGTGCTGTCAAAAGCGTGAGGACCTAGCGTGATGCACTTTTCTCCTTGGGTCCTACGACTATGTGTTTCGGGGCCCTGGTTGAGGGGCCCCTGAGATGCCAGAATCTCAAATCTGGGGGCCCTACGACCTACCCTCTCTGAACTTTGGAAGTCCCACCTCCAATCAAAACGTGTACCTGTTTGGTGGACGTGGGGTCTCTTCTGTGACCGTTTGACCCCTAAAGAAGGTCTTAGGGCCACCAGACTTTTATGCCCAGTCGAGGGGGTCCCCATGAGACACATATCCAAAATTCGGCCCGATCGGACGCTTGCGAGTCCTGTCCACGAACCCGCTAGGCCGAAAACATTCAAGTATATGGCAGGAGAGACTTTTTTTAGAAAAGACCCAGGGGCCCGAAATTCGGATCGGTGGGTCAAGGGGCCGCCCCGAGTGAGCTTCCGAAAGCGCGGGGCCCTGGGGCGCTCGCGAGTTGTGTCCACGAATCCGCTAGGCCGAACCCATTCAAGAATGTGGCAGGTGGGACTTTTTTAGAAAAGACCCAGGGGCCCGAAATTCGGATTGGTGGGTCCAGGGGCCGCCCCGATTGAGCTGCCGAAAGAAAAATTCGGAGCCTACTGCACAAAATCTCTCCCTTGGCCCTCTCTGACTCTTACATGATCAGAGCCTTTTGAGAGATTTCAGGGTGCCGGACGGGTATTTTTTTTCAAGGTCCTACAGCTTCGTGCTTTGGGGACATGGGAGAGGGGCCCCTGAGATGCAAGAATCTGGAATATGGGGGCCCTACGTCCTATCGTCTCCGAACTGTGGATGTCCCACCTTCAATCAAAACGTTTACCGATTTGGAACGTACCGATTTTTAGAAACGACCCAGGGGTCCCAAATTTCACAGCGGGGTCCGTGGGGCCCCCCCAGTGACCTCACCGAGACCGCGGGCTGATCGGAGCGACTTGCGTCGGCGACCCCGAAATGGCCAGAGGGGGCGCCGGTGAGCGCCCGCAGGCCGGGACGCCCACCCCCCACCTCTGGGACCCTTTTGGGAACGTTCCGTAAAAATAGTGGAAAATTGGACAAATAGTGGTTCCGTGGGACCGGGGGTCCTCGCGGCTCGAGGGTCCGATCCGCGATGATAATGGTTAAATGGACAAATAATGGGTTCGTGGTCACGGGGGTCCGCACAGTGGACCCATATGGCGGGTGGACAAAACGCAGCTCGCTGGGATGCGAAGCCCACCCTAGAACAGCCCCGGCCATTCGTTTAATGGGAGAAACGCCAAATAATAGGGTCCTGGGAGCGAATACCCCCAATGGCCAGCAGAACGATGGCAAAAGGACCTTTATAGGGTTCGTGGTCATGGGGGTGGGGGTGGGGGGGCTCTCCCAGTGGTCAACATCACCCCCTAGAGGTGTCAATACTTGGTTTACTGC
>NC_081755.1:8672500-8677500 GCF_963082965.1 Carassius carassius | reverse complement strand
TATGTCACAACTTTCTCTGTGGCAGTGTGTCTTAAAATGTATTGCTACAGTGGCCTCCTTTAACCATGGCCTCCAAACAATCTAGAACTCACATAAAACTGAGCTGGAACTAAATTGAGAACACCGATGTCACCTGACCCTCTTTGGAGAAGCAGTACAGACCTCAGACAGCTTCTCATCAGCAAGATTTGCGTGGCAGTGCCACAATGTAGACTTCTGCTGTTAAATTCAGCTCTTGTGTTTTGTCGTTGATATTTTAATCAACATTATTCTACAAAGGTAGGCCAAGCTAGAGCTGGTAGGTAAAAATTGAGTTGCTCAGAAATCTGGTCAGTGCATCTGGTCAGAGCTCTATTTCTGCCCTTGTCAGCTAAGAGGCAGGATATTGGAGCGACCGTAGCATCGAACAGAGTGAAATACATGGCAAAGTGGCCTCCACTGAGCAGCAACTTGTGCCTCGTTGGTCTAGGGGTATGATTCTCGCTTAGGGTGCGAGAGGTCCCGGGTTCAAATCCCGGACGAGCCCTCTTCTGTCTTTGCAGCATCTTTTCTTGAGCAGTTTCAGTCCATTCTGCCATCCCGGGTCAATCATACGCCACTGTCAATTAAGACTAAAGCTGCTTCTGCATGTTTTCATGCCCACTTCTCTTCTGCTCTTCTTAGTTCTTAATCTGCAGTTTAAACTTTGACTTTACATTTTTCCAAAAATTGGTTTAGGAATGCAGCCCAAGCAGTGGAGATATGGCAAAAAATAGATTCTTGGATCGCTTTACGGCCCTGTGAGCCTTCATCTTGCGTTTGCTAGATGCAGGAGCATCTGAGGGCTTGTTGGTGTTGGGGTGTGTTTTTTTTTTTCTTTTATTGCTGTATGGGAGCAAGTGGGCCCCAGTTCAAATCCCAGATGAGCCCGCTTTGCAGCTCCTTGTTTTGAGTAGTGTCTGTGTACATGGTGGCTTGTTGGTCTAGGGGTATGATTCTTGCTTCGGGTGTGAGAGGTCCCGGGTTCAAATCCTGGACGAGCCCACATTGAGCATATGGCTGAGAAGTATCAGTCAATTCTGCCTTCTTTCGGTCAATAGTACTCCTGCATGTTTTCGTGCTGATTTCTCCCTGTTCGTAGTTCCTCATCTGCAATTTAAACTTTGTACAACACTTCGCTCTTTGGGTTCCTGCACTTTCACTGAAAGGTGGGGGTGTGTCTAAGATGGTTCAGATCGGCTGCCATGCAGTGTAGCCGTTTGCGGTTGACTGGAGGCTCGTGTCCTTTGCTTTGATGTTTTTCTCAATATTGGTTTACAAGGTTCAGAGAGCGTTACACTGAACATTTAAAGGTCCCAGGTTCGATCCTGGGTTTACTCAGAGTGGAGCCGTGAATGCTTGCTGGTTAGTTGCTTTTCGCAGAGCCTCCTTGAATGTTTTCTACACTTCAAACAGATGTGCAGACACTGTTGGTTCCATGGTGTAATGGTTAGCACTCTGGACTCTGAATCCAGTGATGTGAGTTCAACTCTTGGTGGAACCTTGGGGTCTGTCTGCCTGTGCTTGGCAAGGAGGAGCTTTGGGGTATGTCACAACTTTCTCTGTGGCAGTGTGTCTTAAAATGTATTGCTACAGTGGCCTCCTTTAACCATGGCCTCCAAACAATCTAGAACTCACATAAAACTGAGCTGGAACTAAATTGAGAACACCGATGTCACCTGACCCTCTTTGGAGAAGCAGTACAGACCTCAGACAGCTTCTCATCAGCAAGATTTGCGTGGCAGTGCCACAATGTAGACTTCTGCTGTTAAATTCAGCTCTTGTGTTTTGTCGTTGATATTTTAATCAACATTATTCTACAAAGGTAGGCCAAGCTAGAGCTGGTAGGTAAAAATTGAGTTGCTCAGAAATCTGGTCAGTGCATCTGGTCAGAGCTCTATTTCTGCCCTTGTCAGCTAAGAGGCAGGATATTGGAGCGACCGTAGCATCGAACAGAGTGAAATACATGGCAAAGTGGCCTCCACTGAGCAGCAACTTGTGGCTCGTTGGTCTAGGGGTATGATTCTCGCTTAGGGTGCGAGAGGTCCCGGGTTCAAATCCCGGACGAGCCCTCTTCTGTCTTTGCAGCATCTTTTCTTGAGCAGTTTCAGTCCATTCTGCCATCCCGGGTCAATCATACGCCACTGTCAATTAAGACTAAAGCTGCTTCTGCATGTTTTCATGCCCACTTCTCTTCTGCTCTTCTTAGTTCTTAATCTGCAGTTTAAACTTTGACTTTACATTTTTCCAAAAATTGGTTTAGGAATGCAGCCCAAGCAGTGGAGATATGGCAAAAAATAGATTCTTGGATCGCTTTACGGCCCTGTGAGCCTTCATCTTGCGTTTGCTAGATGCAGGAGCATCTGAGGGCTTGTTGGTGTTGGGGTGTGTTTTTTTTTTCTTTTATTGCTGTATGGGAGCAAGTGGGCCCCAGTTCAAATCCCAGATGAGCCCGCTTTGCAGCTCCTTGTTTTGAGTAGTGTCTGTGTACATGGTGGCTTGTTGGTCTAGGGGTATGATTCTTGCTTCGGGTGTGAGAGGTCCCGGGTTCAAATCCTGGACGAGCCCACATTGAGCATATTGCTGAGAAGTATCAGTCAATTCTACCTTCTTTCGGTCAATAGTACTCCTGCATGTTTTCGTGCTGATTTCTCCCTGTTCGTAGTTCCTCATCTGCAATTTAAACTTTGTACAACACTTCGCTCTTTCGGTTCCCGCACTTTCACTGAAAGGTGGGGGTGTGTCTAAGATGGTTCAGATCGGCTGCCATGCAGTGTAGCCGTTTGCGGTTGACTGGAGGCTCGTGTCCTTTGCTTTGATGTTTTTCTCAATATTGGTTTACAAGGTTCAGAGAGCATTACACTGAACATTTAAAGGTCCCAGGTTCGATCCTGGGTTTACTCAGAGTGGAGCCGTGAATGCTTGCTGGTTAGTTGCTTTTCGCAGAGCCTCCTTGAATGTTTTCTACACTTCAAACAGATGTGCAGACACTGTTGGTTCCATGGTGTAATGGTTAGCACTCTGGACTCTGAATCCAGTGATGTGAGTTCAACTCTTGGTGGAACCTTGGGGTCTGTCTGGCTGTGCTTGGCAAGGAGGAGCTTTGGGGTATGTCACAACTTTCTCTGTGGAAGTGTGTCTTAAAATGTATTGCTACAGTGGCCTCCTTTAACCATGGCCTCCAAACAATCTAGAACTCACATAAAACTGAGCTGGAACTAAATTGAGAAGACCGCTGTCACCTGACCCTCTGTGGAGAAGCAGTACAGACCTCAGACAGCTTCTCATCAGCAAGATTTGCGTGGCAGTGCCACAATGTAGACTTCTGCTGTTAAATTCAGCTCTTGTGTTTTGTCGTTGATATTTTAATCAACATTATTCTACAAAGGTAGGCCAAGCTAGAGCTGGTAGGTAAAAATTGAGTTGCTCAGAAATCTGGTCAGTGCATCTGGTCAGAGCTCTATTTCTGCCCTTGTCAGCTAAGAGGCAGGATATTGGAGCGACCGTAGCATCGAACAGAGTGAAATACATGGCAAAGTGGCCTCCACTGAGCAGCAACTTGTGGCTCGTTGGTCTAGGGGTATGATTCTCGCTTAGGGTGCGAGAGGTCCCGGGATCAAATCCCGGACGAGCCCTCTTCTGTCTTTGCAGCATCTTTTCTTGAGCAGTTTCAGTCCATTCTGCCATCCCGGGTCAATCATACGCCACTGTCAATTAAGACTAAAGCTGCTTCTGCATGTTTTCATGCCCACTTCTCTTCTGCTCTTCTTAGTTCTTAATCTGCAGTTTAAACTTTGACTTTACATTTTTCCAAAAATTGGTTTAGGAATGCAGCCCAAGCAGTGGAGATATGGCAAAAAATAGATTCTTGGATCGCTTTACGGCCCTGTGAGCCTTCATCTTGCGTTTGCTAGATGCAGGAGCATCTGAGGGCTTGTTGGTGTTGGGGTGTGTTTTTTTTTTCTTTTATTGCTGTATGGGAGCAAGTGGGCCCCAGTTCAAATCCCAGATGAGCCCGCTTTGCAGCTCCTTGTTTTGAGTAGTGTCTGTGTACATGGTGGCTTGTTGGTCTAGGGGTATGATTCTTGCTTCGGGTGTGAGAGGTCCTGGGTTCAAATCCTGGACGAGCCCACATTGAGCATATTGCTGAGAAGTATCAGTCAATTCTGCCTTCTTTCGGTCAATAGTACTCCTGCATGTTTTCGTGCTGATTTCTCCCTGTTCGTAGTTCCTCATCTGCAATTTAAACTTTGTACAACACTTCGCTCTTTGGGTTCCCGCACTTTCACTGAAAGGTGGGGGTGTGTCTAAGATGGTTCAGATCGGCTGCCATGCAGTGTAGCCGTTTGCGGTTGACTGGAGGCTCGTGTCCTTTGCTTTGATGTTTTTCTCAATATTGGTTTACAAGGTTCAGAGAGCGTTACACTGAACATTTAAAGGTCCCAGGTTCGATCCTGGGTTTACTCAGAGTGGAGCCGTGAATGCTTTCGGACACCATTCTGATGCTTACTGGTTAGTTGCTTTTCGCAGAGCCTCCTTGAATGTTTTCTACACTTCAAACAGATGTGCAGACACTGTTGGTTCCATGGTGTAATGGTTAGCACTCTGGACTCTGAATCCAGTGATCTGAGTTCAACTCTTGGTGGAACCTTGGGGTCTGTCTGGCTGTGCTTGGCAAGGAGGAGCTTTGGGGTATGTCACAACTTTCTCTGTGGCAGTGTGTCTTAAAAGGTATTGCTACAGTGGCCTCCTTCAACCATGGCCTCCAAACAATCTAGAACTCACATAAAACTGAGCTGGAACTAAATTGAGAAGACCGCTGTCACCTGACCCTCTGTGGAGAAGCAGTACAGACCTCAGACAGCTTCTCATCAGCAAGATTTGCGTGGCAGTGCCACAATGTAGACTTCTGCTGTTAAATTCAGCTCTTGTGCTTTGTCGTTGGTATTTTAATCAACATTACTCTACAAAGGTAAGCCAAG
>NC_081755.1:8660000-8662500 GCF_963082965.1 Carassius carassius | reverse complement strand
TCTTGCGTTTGCTAGATGCAGGAGCATCTGAGGGCTTGTTGGGGTGTGTTTTTTTTTTTCTTTTATTGCTGTATGGGAGCAAGTGGGCCCCAGTTCAAATCCCAGATGAGCCCGCTTTGCAGCTCCTTGTTTTGAGTAGTGTCTGTGTACATGGTGGCTTGTTGGTCTAGGGGTATGATTCTTGCTTTGGGTGTGAGAGGTCCCGGGTTCAAATCCTGGACGAGCCCACATTGAGCATATGGCTGAGAAGTATCAGTCAATTCTGCCTTCTTTCGGTCAATAGTACTCCTGCATGTTTTCGTGCTGATTTCTCCCTGTTCGTAGTTCCTCATCTGCAATTTAAACTTTGTACAACACTTCGCTCTTTGGGTTCCTGCACTTTCACTGAAAGGTGGGGGTGTGTCTAAGATGGTTCAGATCGGCTGCCATGCAGTGTAGCCGTTTGCGGTTGACTGGAGGCTCGTGTCCTTTGCTTTGATGTTTTTCTCAATATTGGTTTACAAGGTTCAGAGAGCGTTACACTGAACATTTAAAGGTCCCAGGTTCGATCCTGGGTTTACTCAGAGTGGAGCCGTGAATGCTTTTCGGACACCATTCTGATGCTTGCTGGTTAGTTGCTTTTCGCAGAACCTCCTTTAATGTTTTCTACACTTCAAACAGATATGCAGACACTGTTGGTTCCATGGTGTAACGGTTAGCACTCTGGACTCTGAATCCAGTGATCCAAGTTCAACTCTTGGTGGAACCTTGGGGTCTGTCTGGCTGTGCTTGGCAAGGAGGAGCTTTGGGGTATGTCACAACTTTCTCTGTGGCAGTGTGTCTTAAAATGTATTGCTACAGTGGCCTCCTTTAACCATGGCCTCCAAACAATCTAGAACTCACATAAAACTGAGCTGGAACTAAATTGAGAACACCGATGTCACCTGACCCTCTTTGGAGAAGCAGTACAGACCTCAGACAGCTTCTCATCAGCAAGATTTGCGTGGCAGTGCCACAATGTAGACTTCTGCTGTTAAATTCAGCTCTTGTGTTTTGTCGTTGATATTTTAATCAACATTATTCTACAAAGTTAGGCCAAGCTAGAGCTGGTAGGTAAAAATTGAGTTGCTCAGAAATCTGGTCAGTGCATCTGGTCAGAGCTCTATTTCTGCCCTTGTCAGCTAAGAGGCAGGATATTGGAGCGACCGTAGCATCGAACAGAGTGAAATACATGGCAAAGTGGCCTCCACTGAGCAGCAACTTGTGGCTCGTTGGTCTAGGGGTATGATTCTCGCTTAGGGTGCGAGAGGTCCTGGGTTCAAATCCCGGACGAGCCCTCTTCTGTCTTTGCAGCATCTTTTCTTGAGCAGTTTCAGTCCATTCTGCATTCCCGGGTCAATCATACGCCACTGTCAATTAAGACTAAAGCTGCTTCTGCATGTTTTCATGCCCACTTCTCTTCTGCTCTTCTTAGTTCTTAATCTGCAGTTTAAACTTTGACTTTTCATTTTTCCAAAAATTGGTTTAGGAATGCAGCCCAAGCAGTGGAGATATGGCAAAAAATAGATTCTTGGATCGCTTTACGGCCCTGTGAGCCTTCATCTTGCGTTTGCTAGATGCAGGAGCATCTGAGGGCTTGTTGGTGTTGGGGTGTGTTTTTTTTTTCTTTTATTGCTGTATGGGAGCAAGTGGGCCCCAGTTCAAATCCCAGATGAGCCCGCTTTGCAGCTCCTTGTTTTGAGTAGTGTCTGTGTACATGGTGGCTTGTTGGTCTAGGGGTATGATTATTGCTTTGGGTGTGAGAGGTCCCGGGTTCAAATCCTGGACGAGCCCACATTGAGCATATTGCTGAGAAGTATCAGTCAATTCTACCTTCTTTCGGTCAATAGTACTCCTGCATGTTTTCGTGCTGATTTCTCCCTGTTCGTAGTTCCTCATCTGCAATTTAAACTTTGTACAACACTTCGCTCTTTGGGTTCCCGCACTTTCACTGAAAGGTGGGGGTGTGTCTAAGATGGTTCAGATCGGCTGCCATGCAGTGTAGCCGTTTGCGGTTGACTGGAGGCTCGTGTCCTTTGCTTTGATGTTTTTCTCAATATTGGTTTACAAGGTTCAGAGAGCGTTACACTGAACATTTAAAGATCCCAGGTTCGATCCTGGGTTTACTCAGAGTGGAGCCGTGAATGCTTTTGGACACCATTCTGATGCTTGCTGGTTAGTTGCTTTTCGCAGATGCTCCTTGAATGTTTTCTACACTTCAAACAGATGTGCAGACACTGTTGGTTCCATGGTGTAATGGTTAGCACTCTGGACTCTGAATCCAGTGATCCGAGTTCAACTCTTGGTGGAACCTTGGGGTCTGTCTGGCTGTGCTTGGCAAGGAGGAGCTTTGGGGTATGTCACAACTTTCTCTGTGGCAGTGTGTCTTAAAATGTATTGCTACAGTGGCCTCCTTTAACCATGGCCTCCAAACAATCTAGAACTCACATAAAACTGAGCTGGAACTAAATTGAGAAGACCG
>NC_081755.1:8652500-8655000 GCF_963082965.1 Carassius carassius | reverse complement strand
GAGGCAGGATGTTGGAGCGACCGTAGCATCGAACAGAGTGAATTACATGGCAAAGTGGCCTCCACTGAGCAGCAACTTGTAGCTCATTGGTCTAGGGGTATGATTCTCGCTTCGGGTGCGAGAGGTCCTGGGTTCAAATCCCGGACGAGGCCTCTTCTGTCTTTGCAGCATCTTTTCTTGAGCAGTTTCAGTCCATTCTGCCATCCCGGGTCAATCATAGGCCACTGTCAATTAAGACTAAAGCTGCGTCTGCATGTTTTCATGCCCACTTCTGTCTGCTCTTCTTAGTTCTTAATCTGCAGTTTAAACTTTGACTTTTCATTTTTCCAAAAATTGGTTTAGGAATGCAGCCCAAGCAGTGGAGATATGGCAAAAAATAGATGCTTGGATCGCTTTACGGCCCTGTGAGCCTTCATCTTGCGTTTGCTAGATGCAGGAGCATCTGAGGGCTTGTTGGTGTTGGGGTGTGTTTTTTTTTTCTTTTATTGCTGTATGGGAGCAAGTGGGCCCCAGTTCAAATCCCAGATGAGCCCGCTTTGCAGCTCCTTGTTTTGAGTAGTGTCTGTGTACATGGTGGCTTGTTGGTCTAGGGGTATGATTCTCGCTTCGAGTGTGAGAGGTCCTGGGTTCAAATCCTGGATGAGCCCACATTGAGCATATTGCTGAGAAGTATCAGTCAATTCTGCCTTCTGTCGGTCAATAGTACTCCTGCATGTTTTCGTGCTGATTTCTCCCTGTTCGTAGTTCCTCATCTGCAATTTAAACTTTGTACAACACTTTGCTCTTTGGGTTCCCGCACTTTCACTGAAAGGTGGGGGTGTGTCTAAGATGGTTCAGATCGGCTGCCATGCAGTGCCTTTTGCGGTTGACTGGAGGCTCGTGTCCTTTGCTTTGATGTTTTTCTCAATATTGGTTTACAAGGTTCAGAGAGCGTTACACTGAACATTTAAAGATCCCAGGTTCGATCCTGGGTTTACTCAGAGTGGAGCCGTGAATGCTTTTGGACACCATTCTGATGCTTGCTGGTTAGTTGCTTTTCGCAGATGCTCCTTGAATGTTTTCTACACTTCAAACAGATGTGCAGACACTGTTGGTTCCATGGTGTAATGGTTAGCACTCTGGACTCTGAATCCAGTGATCCGAGTTCAACTCTTGGTGGAACCTTGGGGTCTGTCTGGCTGTGCTTGGCAAGGAGGAGCTTTGGGGTATGTCACAACTTTCTCTGTGGCAGTGTGTCTTAAAATGTATTGCTACAGTGGCCTCCTTTAACCATGGCCTCCAAACAATCTAGAACTCACATAAAACTGAGCTGGAACTAAATTGAGAAGACCGCTGTCACCTGACCCTCTGTGGAGAAGCAGAACAGACCTCAGACAGCTTCTCATCAGCAAGATTTGCGTGGCAGTGCCACAATGTAGACTTCTGCTGTTAAATTCAGCTCTTGTGTTTTGTAGTTGATATTTTAATCAACATTATTCTACAAAGGTAGGCCAAGCTAGAGCTGGTAGGTAAAAATTGAGTTGCTCAGAAATCTGGTCAGTGCATCTGGTCAGAGCTCTATTTCTGCCCTTGTCAGCTAAGAGGCAGGATATTGGAGCGACCGTAGCATCGAACAGACTGAAATACATGGCAAAGTGGCCTCCACTGAGCAGCAACTTGTGGCTCGTTGGTCTAGGGGTATGATTCTCGCTTAGGGTGCGAGAGGTCCTGGGTTCAAATCCCGGACGAGCCCTCTTCTGTCTTTGCAGCATCTTTTCTTGAACAGTTTCAGTCCATTCTGCCATCCCGGGTCAAACATACGCCACTGTCAATTAAGACTAAAGCTGCGTCTGCATGTTTTCATGCCCACTTCTCTCTGCTCTTCTAAGTTCTTAATCTGAGTGAAGTGAAGTGAAGTGAAGTGACATTCAGCCAAGTATGGTGACCCATACTCAGAATTTGTGCTCTGCATTTAACCCATCCGAAGTGCACACACACTGTGAGCACACACCCGGAGCAGTGGGCAGCCATTTATGCTGTGGCGCCCGGGGAGCAGTTGGGGGTTCGATGCCTTGCTCAAGGGCACCTAAGTCGTGGTATTGAAGGTGGAGAGAGAACTGTACATGCACTCCCCCCACCCACAATTCCTGCCGGCCCGGGACTTGAACTCACAACCTTTCGATTGGGAGTCCGACTCTCTAACCATTAGGCCACGACTTCCCACGACTTCCCCAAAGTCGACTTCCCCATCTGCAGTTTAAACTTTGACTTGACATTTTTCCAAAAATTGGTTTAGGAATGCAGCCCAAGCAGTGGAGATATGGCAAAAAATAGATTCTTGGATCGCTTTACGGCCCTGTGAGCCTTCATCTTGCGTTTGCTAGATGCAGGAGCATCTGAGGGCTTGTTGGTGTTGGGGTGTGTTTTTTTTTTTCTTTTATTGCTGTATGGGAGCAAGTGGGCCCCAGTTCAAATCCCAGATGAGCCCGCTTTGCAGCTCCTTGTTTTGAGTAGTGTCTGT
>NC_081755.1:8640000-8647500 GCF_963082965.1 Carassius carassius | reverse complement strand
GTGTCTAAGATGGTTCAGATCGGCTGCCATGCAGTGTAGCCGTTTGCGGTTGACTGGAGGCTCGTGTCCTTTGCTTTGATGTTTTTCTCAATATTGGTTTACAAGGTTCAGAGAGCATTACACTGAACATTTAAAGGTCCCAGGTTCGATCCTGGGTTTACTCAGAGTGGAGCCGTGAATGCTTTTCGGACACGATTCTGATGCTTGCTGGTTAGTTGCGTTTCGCAGAGCCTCCTTGAATGTTTTCTACACTTCAAACAGATGTGCAGACACTGTTGGTTCCATGGTGTAACGGTTAGAACTCTGGACTCTGAATCCAGTGATCCGAGTTAAAATCTCGGTGGAACCTTCAAGAGTCTGTCTGGCTGTGCTTGGCAAGGAGGAGCTTTGGGGTATGTCACAACTTTTTCCATAAAGTCCATTTTTTTTGGAGCGTCCATTCAGGTATAAGTTTGAGGGCTCGTGTACTTGGGTTAAGGGGACCTGCGCGCTGACCCCAAAAAATTTTTGCCGGACGCGACGTCGATGTCTGCCGGACCGCGCCGGCCCACGAGAGACCCCTGACCGGCCAGGAGGATCTGGACCCCCGAGGGGCCCCGCGGAAGCCCACCCAAATTTGTGGCCCCTAAATGCCACCCTGGGTCCCACGAACCCAGTATTTGTCCATTTGACCATTATATTCACACAATGACTGCGGATCATCTGCGGACCACTTGCGGACCCCCACCCTGGGTCCCACGAACCCCAAAAAATTTTTGCCGGACGCGACGTCGATGTCTGCCGGACCGCGCCGGCCCACGAGAGACCCCTGACCGGCCAGGAGGATCTGGACCCCCGAGGGGCCCCGCGGAAGCCCACCCAAATTTGTGGCCCCTAAATGCCACCCTGGGTCCCACGAACCCAGTATTTTTTCCATTTGACCATTATATTCACACAATGACTGCGGATCATCTGCGGACCACTTGCGGACCCCCACCCTGGGTCCCACGAACCCACTATTTGTCCACTTGACCATTATTTTCACACAATGACTGCGGATCATCTGCGGACCACTTGCGGACCCCCACCCTGGGTCCCACGAACCCACTATTTGTCCATTTGACCATTATATTCACAGAATGACTACGGATCACATGCGGAACATTTGCGGACCCCACCCCCTGGTCCCACGGACCCAATATTTGTCCATTTGACCATTAGCGTTAGAAATGGGCCTCGGTTGGACATTTTTTTCTGAGACATCCCAGGGGCCCAAAACTTGGAACGGGCCCTCCCCCAGTGAGCTTACGAAGGCCCGGGGCCCAAGAGCCCTTGCAATCAGTGTCCACGAACCCGCTATGCTTAACACATTCAAATAAATGGCAGGTGGGATTTTTTTAGAAAAGTCCCAGGGGCCCGAAATTCGGAACGGTGGCTCTTTGGGGTCCCTGGATCGTGCAGTCAAAAGCGCGGGGCCCTAGTGCGATGCACTTTTTTTCCTTTAGTGCTATGACTACGTGCTTCGGGGCCCTGGGTGAGGGGCCCCTGAGATGCCAGAATCTCAAATCTGGGGGCCCTACGACCTACCGTCTCCGATATGTGGACATCCCACCTTCAATCAAAACGCGTACCTGTTTCGTGGACGTGGGCTCCCTTCTGTAACCCTTTGACCCCTTAATGAGATCGTAGGGCCACCAGACTTCTATGCCCGTTTGAGGGGATCCCCCCGAGACACATATCCAAATTTCGGCCCGATCGGACCGTTGCGAACCGTGTCCACGAACCCGCTAGTCCGAACCCATTCAAGTAAATGGCAGGTGGGACTTTTTTAGAAAAGTCCAACGGACCCAAAATTCAGTTTGATGGGTCAAGGGGCCGCCTCGAGTGAGCTGCCAATGGTGCACGGCCGTAGGGACCTTGCAAGTCATGTCCACGAAACAACTATTCGAATACTGTAGAATATGCATAGAAAAAAAGTTGGATTTTGGTTAATTTCCCCATATGTGGTGCATGTCCACCAGCAATTTATTTGATGGGATATGTGTCCACTTGCAGTTTATTAAATAGCATTCCTATATGAATATATGGAAAATGGGATATGTGTTCACTTGCTGTTTATTAAATAGCAATTCTCTTACTGTTAATGAAAACACCTCTACTGTACTCAGCACGCTCAGCAGAGTCCATTCATGCCAGTTTTATCACATAATACTGTAAAATATGCATAAAAATTAATGTCCATGGGAGCACTACGGAGGTCCCGCCGAATAAATTGTAAAAGGACATTATTTAAAAAAAAACACCTCCCAGTTGCCATTTATTCAGCGCACCCTTCATAGTGGTTCCGTGGACAGATGAATTTTAGCAATTTCGTGGTTGAAGTCTCATCAGATGTACTCTGCAAGCTCCGAGGAATCCATTTTTGTAAGTTTTGTCCCATAATACTGTAGAAATGTGCATAGAAAAAATGTTGGATTTTGGTGTTCACCAAATTGTCACACACTTTGCCAAGCTGTAACTCCGCCAAAACGGGGCCAAACTGCACCAAAATCGGGTCAAAGTCAGACCAGGGGGACCTCTATCCGACGCCACCAGCCCCAAGTCCCTGAACCCCCGGGAGGCGGAGATACGGTGCCCCAAATTTGGTGTCCATCCAATATGAATAAATGGCAAGTGGGATATGTGTCCAACTTAGGTTTAACAAAAAGCAATTGTATTAAATTTGATTTAATTAAATATAGGCAATATTGTTGATCAAAATGCCTGCAGTGTACTCAGACAGCTCAGCAGAGTCCATTCATGTAAGTTTTATCACAATATACTGTAGAATTTGCATAAAAAATAATGTCCACGGGAGCACTACGGAGGTCCCGCTGAATAAATTGTAAATGGAATTTTTTTTTGAAAAAACCTCCCATTTGCCATTTATTCAGCACGCCCTTACTAATTGTTCCGTGGACAGATAAATTTTAGCGGTTTCGTGGTTGAAGTCTCATCAGCTGTACTCTGCAAGCTTCCAGGAATCCATTTTTGTAAGTTTTATCCCATAATACTGTAGAATTTGCATAAAAATGAGCGTTGAATTTTGGCACACATGTGCACCACTAGTGGTGCGAATCTCCCTTTTCATTAAATAACAACTGTATTTAACTTTATTTATTTCAAATGTGTGTTATTGTTAATGAAAAGACCTTTACTGTACTCAGGACACCCAGAGGAATCCATTCATGTAAGTTTTATCCAATAATAATGTAAAATATGCATAAAAATGTATGTCCACAGGAGCGCTATGGAGGTCCCGCTGAATAAATTGTAAATGTACATTTTTTTTTAAAAAACCTCCCGTTTGCCATTTATTCAGCATGCCCTTCCTAATGGTTCCGTGGACAGATAAATTTTAGTGATTTCGTGGTTGAAGTCTCATCTGCTGTACACTGCAAGCTCCGAAGAACCCATTTTTGTAAGTTTTGTCCCATAATACTGTAGAATTATGCATAGAAAATATTTGGATTTTGGTTAATTTCACCACATGTTGTGCATGTCCACCCGCAATTTATTTGAACCCCATTCAAATATATGGCAGGTGGGACTTTTTTAGAAAAATCCCAGAGGCCCGAAATTCGGATCGGTGGGTCCAGGGGCCGCCGCGAGTGAGCTGACGAAAGCGCGGGACCTTAAGGCGAGGGAAAAATTCGGAGCCTCCTGCACAAAATCTCTCCCTCAGCCCTCTCTGACTCCTACATGATCAGAGCATTTTGAGAGATTTGAGGGTGCCGGGCGGGCATTTTTTTTCAAGGTCCTACAGCTTCGTGCTTTGGGGACATGGGAGAGGGGCCCCTGAGATGCTTGAATCTCGAATCTGGGGGCCCTACGACCCATAGTCTCCGAAGGGCGGATGTCCCACCTCCAATGTAAACACGTACCGGTTTGGTGGACAATCCCTCTGGTTTTTGACCTTTTGACCCCTAAGGAAGGTCATTGGGCCACCAAACTTCTCTGGTGGCTCCTGAGGGCCCCTAAAACGTGCTGTCAAAAGCGTGAGGACCTAGCGTGATGCACTTTTCTCCTTGGGTCCTACGACTATGTGTTTCGGGGCCCTGGTTTAGGGGCCCCTGAGATGCCAGAATCTCAAATCTGGGGGCCCTACGACCTACCCTCTCTGAACTTTGGAAGTCCCACCTCCAATCAAAACGTGTACCTGTTTGGTGGACGTGGGGTACCTTCTGTGACCGTTTGGCCCCTAAAGAAGATCGTAGGGCCACCAGACTTTTATGCCCAGTCGAGGGGGTCCCCATGAGACACATATCCAAAATTCGGCCCGATCGGACGCTTGCGAGTCCTGTCCACGAACCCGCTAGGCCGAAAACATTCAAGTATATGGCAGGAGAGACTTTTTTAGAAAAGACCCAGGGGCCCGAAATTCGGATCGGTGGGTCAAGGGGCCGCCCCGAGTGAGCTTCCGAAAGCGCGGGGCCCTGGGTCCCTCGCGAGTTGTGTCCACGAATCCGCTAGGCCGAACCCATTCAAGAATGTGGCAGGTGGGACTTTTTTAGAAAAGACCCAGGGGCCCGAAATTCGGATTGGTGGGTCCAGGGGCCGCCCCGATTGAGCTGCCGAAAGAAAAATTCGGAGCCTACTGCACAAAATCTCTTACATGATCAGAGCCTTTTGTGAGATTTCAGGGTGCCGGACGGGTATTTTTTTTCAAGGTCCTACAGCTTCGTACTTTGGGGACATGGGAGAGGGGCCCCTGAGATGCAAGAATCTGGAATATGGGGGCCCTACGTCCTATCGGCTCCAAACTGTGGATGTCCCACCTTCAATCAAAACGTGTACCGATTTGGAACGTACCGATTTTTAGAAACGGGTCCCAAATTTCACAGCGGGGTCCGTGGGGCCCCCCCAGTGACCTCACCGAGACCGCGGGCTGATCGGAGCGACTTGCGTCGGCGACCCCGAAATGGCCAGAGGGGGCGCCGGTGAGCGCCCGCGGGCCGGGACGCCCACCCCCCACCTCTGGGACCCTTTTGGGAACGTTCCGTAAAAATAGTGGAAAATTGGACAAATAGTGGTTCCGTGGGACCGGGGGTCCTCGCGGCTCGAGGGTCCGATCCGCGATGATAATGGTTAAATTGACAAATAATCCGTTCGTGGTCACGGGGGTCCGCACAGTGGACCCATATGGCGGGTGGACAAAACGCAGCTCGCTGGGATGCGAAGCCCACCCTAGAACAGCCCCGGCCATTCGTTTAATAAGAGAAACGCCAAATAATAGGGTCCTGGGAGCGAATACCCCCAATGGCCAGCAGAACGATGGCAAAAGGACCTTTATAGGGTTCGTGGTCACGGGGGTCCGCACAGCGGACCCATATGGCGGGTGGACAAAACGCGGCCCGCTGGGATGCGAAGCCCACCCTAGAACTGCCCCGGCCATTCGTTTAATGGGAGAAAGGCCAAATAATAGGGTCCTGGGAGCGAATACCCCCAACGGCCAGCAGAACGATGGCAAAAGGACCTATATAGGGTTCGTGGGAGGTGGGGGTGGGGGTGGGGGGGCTCTCCCAGTGGTCAACATCACCCCCTAGAGGTGTTAATACTTGGTTTACTGCGGAATCCCTACGGAAAAGAGGGGTAAGCCGACTCGTCCCGTTGGCCAGTTTTCCAAATGAAAAAATGGATCCAAATTGACAGTACAATCCCTTCGAACCATTATGCGGTATATGGCAATTTAAATGAATGGGTTTTTTTCCACGAACCCATTATGTGTACTACCTCTGTGGCAGTGTGTCTTAAAATGTATTGCTACAGTGGCCTCCTTTAACCATGGCCTCCAAACAATCTAGAACTCACATAAAACTGAGCTAGAACTTAATTGAGAAGACCGATGTCACCTGACCCTCTGTGGAGAAGCAGTACAGACCTCAGACAGCTTCTCATCAGCAAGATTTGCGTGGCAGTGCCACAATGTAGACTTCAGCTGTTAAATTCAGCTCTTGTGTTTTGTCGTTGATATTTTAATCAACATTATTCTACAAAGGTAGGTTAAGCTAGAGCTGGTAGGTAAAAATTGAGTTTCTCAGAATTCTGGTAAGTGCATCTGGTCAGAGCTCTATTTCTGCCCTTGTCAGCTAAGAGGCAGGATGTTGGAGCGACCGTAGCATCGAACAGAGTGAAATACGTGGCAAAGTGGCCTCCACTGAGCAGCAACTTGGTGGTACCTTCAAGAGTCTGTCTGGCTGTGCTTGGCAAGGAGGTGCTTTGGGGTATGTCACAACTTTCTCTGTGGTAGTGTGTCTTAAAATGTATTGCTACAGTGGCCTCCTTTAACCATGGCCTCCAAACAATCTAGAACTCACATAAAACTGAGCTGGAACTAAATTGAGAAGACCGATGTCACCTGACCCTCTGTGGAGAAGCAGTACAGACCTCAGACAGCTTCTCATCAGCAAGATTTGCGTGGCAGTGCCACAATGTAGACTTCTGCTGTTAAATTCAGCTCTTGTGTTTTGTCGTTGATATTTTAATCAACATTATTCTACAAAGGTAGGCCAAGCTAGAGCTGGTAGGTAAAAATTGAGTTGCTCAGAAATCTGGTCAGTGAGTCTGGTCAGAGCTCTATTTCTGCCCTTGTCAGCTAAGAGGCAGGATATTGGAGCGACCGTAGCATCAAACAGACTGAAATACATGGCAAAGTGGCCTCCACTGAGCAGCAACTTGTGGCTCGTTGGTCTAGGGGTATGATTCTTGCTTAGGGTGCGAGAGGTCCTGGGTTCAAATCCCGGACGAGCCCTCTTCTGTCTTTGCAGCATCTTTTCTTGAACAGTTTCAGTCCATTCTGCCATCCCGGGTCAAACATACGCCACTGTCAATTAAGACTAAAGCTGCGTCTGCATGTTTTCATGCCCACTTCTCTCTGCTCTTCTAAGTTCTTAATCTGCAGTTTAAACTTTGACTTGACATTTTTCCAAAAATTGGTTTAGGAATGCAGCCCAAGCAGTGGAGATATGGCAAAAAATAGATTCTTGGATCGCTTTACGGCCCTGTGAGCCTTCATCTTGCGTTTGCTAGATGCAGGAGCATCTGAGGGCTTGTTGGTGTTGGGGTGTGTTTTTTTTTTTCTTTTATTGCTGTATGGGAGCAAGTGGGCCCCAGTTCAAATCCCAGATGAGCCCGCTTTGCAGCTCCTTGTTTTGAGTAGTGTCTGTGTACATGGTGGCTTGTTGGTCTAGGGGTATGATTCTCGCTTCGGGTGTGAGAGGTCCCTTGTTCAAATCCTGGACGAGCCCACATTGAGCGTATTGCTGAGAAGTATCAGTCAATTCTGCCTTCTTTCAGTCAATAGTACTCCTGCATGTCTTCGTGCTGATTTCTACCTGTTCGTAGTTCCTCATCTGCAATTTAAACTTTGTACAACACTTCGCTCTTTGGGTTCCCGCACTTTCACTGAAAGGTGGGGGTGTGTCTAAGATGGTTCAGATCGGCTGCCATGCAGGGTAGCCGTTTGCGGTTGACTGGAGGCTC
>NC_081755.1:8437500-8632500 GCF_963082965.1 Carassius carassius | reverse complement strand
TGGGGTGTGTTTTTTTTTTTTCTTTTATTGCTGTATGGGAGCAAGTGGGCCCCAGTTCAAATCCCAGATGAGCCCGCTTTGCAGCTCCTTGTTTTGAGTAGTGTCTGTGTACATGGTGGCTTGTTGGTCTAGGGGTATGATTCTTGCTTCGGGTGTGAGAGGTCCCGGGTTCAAATCCTGGACGAGCCCACATTGAGCATATTGCTGAGAAGTATCAGTCAATTCTGCCTTCTTTCGGTCAATAGTACTCCTGCATGTTTTCGTGCTGATTTCTCCCTGTTCGTAGTTCCTCATCTGCAATTTAAACTTTGTACAACACTTCGCTCTTTGGGTTCCCGCACTTTCACTGAAAGGTGGGGGTGTGTCTAAGATGGTTCAGATCGGCTGCCATGCAGTGTAGCCGTTTGCGGTTGACTGGAGGCTCGTGTCCTTTGCTTTGATGTTTTTCTCAATATTGGTTTACAAGGTTCAGAGAGCGTTACACTGAACATTTAAAGGTCCCAGGTTCGATCCTGGGTTTACTCAGAGTGGAGCCGTGAATGCTTGCTGGTTAGTTGCTTTTCGCAGAGCCTCCTTGAATGTTTTCTACACTTCAAACAGATGTGCAGACACTGTTGGTTCCATGGTGTAATGGTTAGCACTCTGGACTCTGAATCCAGTGATGTGAGTTCAACTCTTGGTGGAACCTTGGGGTCTGTCTGGCTGTGCTTGGCAAGGAGGAGCTTTGGGGTATGTCACAACTTTCTCTGTGGCAGTGTGTCTTAAAATGTATTGCTACATTGGCCTCCTTTAACCATGGCCTCCAAACAATCTAGAACTCACATAAAACTGAGCTGGAACTAAATTGAGAACACCGATGTCACCTGACCCTCTGTGGAGAAGCAGTACAGACCTCAGACAGCTTCTCATCAGCAAGATTTGCGTGGCAGTGCCACAATGTAGACTTCTGCTGTTAAATTCAGCTCTTGTGTTTTGTCGTTGATATTTTAATCAACATTATTCTACAAAGGTAGGCCAAGCTAGAGCTGGTAGGTAAAAATTGAGTTGCTCAGAAATCTGGTCAGTGCATCTGGTCAGAGCTCTATTTCTGCCCTTGTCAGCTAAGAGGCAGGATATTGGAGCGACCGTAGCATCGAACAGAGTGAAATACATGGCAAAGTGGCCTCCACTGAGCAGCAACTTGTGGCTCGTTGGTCTAGGGGTATGATTCTCGCTTAGGGTGCGAGAGGTCCTGGGTTCAAATCCCGGACGAGCCCTCTTCTGTCTTTGCAGCATCTTTTCTTGAGCAGTTTCAGTCCATTCTGCCATCCCGGGTCAATCATACGCCACTGTCAATTAAGACTAAAGCTGCTTCTGCATGTTTTCATGCCCACTTCTCTTCTGCTCTTCTTAGTTCTTAATCTGCAGTTTAAACTTTGACTTTACATTTTTCCAAAAATTGGTTTAGGAATGCAGCCCAAGCAGTGGAGATATGGCAAAAAATAGATTCTTGGATCGCTTTACGGCCCTGTGAGCCTTCATCTTGCATTTGCTAGATGCAGGAGCATCTGAGGGCTTGTTGGTGTTGGGGTGTGTTTTTTTTTCTTTTATTGCTGTATGGGAGCAAGTGGGCCCCAGTTCAAATCCCAGATGAGCCCGCTTTGCAGCTCCTTGTTTTGAGTAGTGTCTGTGTACATGGTGGCTTGTTGGTCTAGGGGTATGATTCTTGCTTCGGGTGTGAGAGGTCCCGGGTTCAAATCCTGGACGAGCCCACATTGAGCATATTGCTGAGAAGTATCAGTCAATTCTACCTTCTTTCGGTCAATAGTACTCCTGCATGTTTTCGTGCTGATTTCTCCCTGTTCGTAGTTCCTCATCTGCAATTTAAACTTTGTACAATACTTCGCTCTTTCGGTTCCCGCACTTTCACTGAAAGGTGGGGGTGTGTCTAAGATGGTTCAGATCGGCTGCCATGCAGTGTAGCCGTTTGCGGTTGACTGGAGGCTCGTGTCCTTTGCTTTGATGTTTTTCTCAATATTGGTTTACAAGGTTCAGAGAGCGTTACACTGAACATTTAAAGGTCCCAGGTTCGATCCTGGGTTTACTCAGAGTGGAGCCGTGAATGCTTGCTGGTTAGTTGCTTTTCGCAGAGCCTCCTTGAATGTTTTCTACACTTCAAACAGATGTGCAGACACTGTTGGTTCCATGGTGTAATGGTTAGCACTCTGGACTCTGAATCCAGTGATGTGAGTTCAACTCTTGGTGGAACCTTGGGGTCTGTCTGGCTGTGCTTGGCAAGGAGGAGCTTTGGGGTATGTCACAACTTTCTCTGTGGCAGTGTGTCTTAAAATGTATTGCTACAGTGGCCTCCTTTAACCATGGCCTCCAAACAATCTAGAACTCACATAAAACTGAGCTGGAACTAAATTGAGAAGACCGCTGTCACCTGACCCTCTGTGGAGAAGCAGTACAGACCTCAGACAGCTTCTCATCAGCAAGATTTGCGTGGCAGTGCCACAATGTAGACTTCTGCTGTTAAATTCAGCTCTTGTGTTTTGTCGTTGATATTTTAATCAACATTATTCTACAAAGGTAGGCCAAGCTAGAGCTGGTAGGTAAAAATTGAGTTGCTCAGAAATCTGGTCAGTGCATCTGGTCAGAGCTCTATTTCTGCCCTTGTCAGCTAAGAGGCAGGATATTGGAGCGACCGTAGCATCGAACAGAGTGAAATACATGGCAAAGTGGCCTCCACTGAGCAGCAACTTGTGGCTCGTTGGTCTAGGGGTATGATTCTCGCTTAGGGTGCGAGAGGTCCCAGGTTCAAATCCCGGACGAGCCCTCTTCTGTCTTTGCAGCATCTTTTCTTGAGCAGTTTCAGTCCATTCTGCCATCCCGGGTCAATCATACGCCACTGTCAATTAAGACTAAAGCTGCTTCTGCATGTTTTCATGCCCACTTCTCTTCTGCTCTTCTTAGTTCTTAATCTACAGTTTAAACTTTGACTTTACATTTTTCCAAAAATTGGTTTAGGAATGCAGCCCAAGCAGTGGAGATATGGCAAAAAATAGATTCTTGGATCGCTTTACGGCCCTGTGAGCCTTCATCTTGCGTTTGCTAGATGCAGGAGCATCTGAGGGCTTGTTGGTGTTGGGGTGTGTTTTTTTTTCTTTTATTGCTGTATGGGAGCAAGTGGGCCCCAGTTCAAATCCCAGATGAGCCCGCTTTGCAGCTCCTTGTTTTGAGTAGTGTCTGTGTACATAGTGGCTTGTTGGTCTAGGGGTATGATTCTTGCTTCGGGTGTGAGAGGTCCTGGGTTCAAATCCTGGACGAGCCCACATTGAGCATATTGCTGAGAAGTATCAGTCAATTCTGCCTTCTTTCGGTCAATAGTACTCCTGCATGTTTTCGTGCTGATTTCTCCCTGTTCGTAGTTCCTCATCTGCAATTTAAACTTTGTACAACACTTCGCTCTTTGGGTTCCCGCACTTTCACTGAAAGGTGGGGGTGTGTCTAAGATGGTTCAGATCGGCTGCCATGCAGGGTAGCCGTTTGCAGTTGACTGGAGGCTCGGGTCCTTTGCTTTGATGTTTTTCTCAATATTGGTTTACAAGGTTCAGAGAGCGTTACACTGAACATTTAAAGGTCCCAGGTTCGATCCTGGGTTTACTCAGAGTGGAGCCGTGAATGCTTTTCGGACACCATTCTGATGCTTGCTGGTTAGTTGCTTTTCGCAGAGCCTCCTTGAATGTTTTCTACACTTCAAACAGATGTGCAGACACTGTTGGTTCCATGGTGCAACGGTTAGCACTCTGGACTCTGAACCTTCAAGAGTCTGTCTGGCTGTGTTTGGCAAGGAGGAGCTTTGGGGTATGTCACAACTTTCTCTGTGGCAGTGTGTCTTAAAATGTATTGCTACAGTGGCCTCCTTTAACCATGGCCTCTAAACAATCTAGAACTCACATAAAACAAGTGGGCCCAAGGTCAAATCCCAGATGAGCCCGCTTTGCAATTCCTTGTTTTGAGTAGTGTCTGGCTACATGGTGGCTCGTTGGCCATGGGTATGATTCTGGCTAAGGGTGCCAGAGGTCCCGGGTTCAAATCCCGGACGAGCCCTCTTCTGTCTTTGCAGCATCTTTTCTTGAGCAGTTTCAGTCCATTCTGCCATCCCGGGTCAAACATAAGCCACTGTCATTTAAAACTAAAGCTGCGTCTGCATGTTTTCATGCCCACTTCTCTCTGCTCTTCTTAGTTCTTAATCTGCAGTTTAAACTTTGACTTGACATTTTTCCAAAAATTGGTTTAGGAATGCAGCCCAAGCGGTGGAGATATGGCAAAAAATAGATTATTGGATCGCTTCACGGCCCTGTGAGCCTTCATCTTGCGATTGCTAGTTGCAGGAGCATCTGAGGGCTTGTTGTTGTTGGGGTGTGTTTTTTGTTCTTTTATTGCTGTATGGGAGCAAGTGGGCCCAAGTTCAAATCCCAGATGAGCCCGCTTTGCAGCTCCTTGTTTTGAGTAGTGTCTGGCTACATGGTGGCTCGTTGGTCTAGGGGTATGATTCTCGCTTTGGGTGTGAAAGGTCCCGGGTTCAAATCCCGGACGACCCCACATTGAGCATATTGCTGAGAAGTATCAGTCAATTCTGCCATCTTTTGGCCAATAATACTCCTGCATGTTTTCGTGCCGATTTCTCCCTGTTCGTAGTTCCTCATCTGCAATTTAAACTTTGTACAACACTTCGCTCTTTGGGTTTCCGCACTTTCACTGAAAGGTGGGGGTGTGTCTAAGATGGTTCAGATCGGCTGCCATGCAGGGTAGCCGTTTGCGGTTGACTGGAGGCTCGTGTCCTTTGCTTTGATGTTTTTCTCAATATTGGTTTACAAGGTTCAGAGAGCATTACACTGAACATTTAAAGGTCCCAGGTTCGATCCTGGGTTTACTCAGAGTGGAGCCGTGAATGCTTTTCGGACACCATTCTGATGCTTGCTGGTTAGTTGCGTTTCGCAGAGCCTCCTTGAATGTTTTCTACACTTCAAACAGATGTGCAGACACTGTTGGTTCCATGGTGTAACGGTTAGAACTCTGGACTCTGAATCCAGTGATCCGAGTTAAAATCTCGGTGGAACCTTCAAGAGTCTGTCTGGCTGTGCTTGGCAAGGAGGAGCTTTGGGGTATGTCACAACTTTTTCCATAAAGTCCATTTTTTTTGGAGCGTCCATTCAGGTATAAGTTTGAGGGCTCGTGTACGTGGGTTAAGGGGACCTGCGCGCTGACCCCAAAAAATTTTTGCCGGACGCGACGTCGATGTCTGCCGGACCGCGCCGGCCCACGAGAGACCCCTGACCGGCCAGGAGGATCTGGACCCCCGAGGGGCCCCGCGGAAGCCCACCCAAATTTGTGGCCCCTAAATGCCACCCTGGGTCCCACGAACCCACTATTTGTCCATTTGACCATTATATTCACAGAATGACTACGGATCACATGCGGAACATTTGCGGACCCCACCCCCTGGTCCCACGGACCCAATATTTGTCCATTTGACCATTAGCGTTAGAAATGGGCCTCGGTTGGACATTTTTTTCTGAGACATCCCAGGGGCCCAAAACTTGGAACGGGGGCCTCCCCCAGTGAGCTTACGAAGGCCCGGGGCCCAAGAGCCCTTGCAATCAGTGTCCACGAACCCGCTATGCTTAACACATTCAAATAAATGGCAGGTGGGATTTTTTTAGAAAAGTCCCAGGGGCCCGAAATTCGGAACGGTGGCTCTTTGGGGTCCCTGGATCGTGCAGTCAAAAGCGCGGGGCCCTAGTGCGATGCACTTTTTTTCCTTTAGTGCTATGACTACGTGCTTCGGGGCCCTGGGTGAGGGGCCCCTGAGATGCCAGAATCTCAAATCTGGGGGCCCTACGACCTACCGTCTCCGATATGTGGACATCCCACCTTCAATCAAAACGCGTACCTGTTTCGTGGACGTGGGCTCCCTTCTGTAACCCTTTGACCCCTTAATGAGATCGTAGGGCCACCAGACTTCTATGCCCGTTTGAGGGGATCCCCCCGAGACACATATCCAAATTTCGGCCCGATCGGACCGTTGCGAACCGTGTCAACGAACCCGCTAGTCCGAACCCATTCAAGTAAATGGCAGGTGGGACTTTTTTAGAAAAGTCCAACGGACCCAAAATTCAGTTTGATGGGTCAAGGGGCCGCCTCGAGTGAGCTGCCAATGGTGCACGGCCGTAGGGACCTTGCAAGTCATGTCCACGAAACAACTATTCTAATACTGTAGAATATGCATAGAAAAAAAGTTGGATTTTGGTTAATTTCCCCATATGTGGTGCATGTCCACCAGCAATTTATTTGATGGGATATGTGTCCACTTGCAGTTTATTAAATAGCATTCCTATATGAATATATGGAAAATGGGATATGTGTTCACTTGCTGTTTATTAAATAGCAATTCTCTTACTGTTAATGAAAACACCTCTACTGTACTCAGCACGCTCAGCAGAGGCCATTCATGCCAGTTTTATCACATAATACTGTAAAATATGCATAAAAATTAATGTCCATGGGAGCACTACGGAGGTCCCGCCGAATAAATTGTAAAAGGACATTATTTAAAAAAAAACACCTCCCAGTTGCCATTTATTCAGCGCACCCTTCATAGTGGTTCCGTGGACAGATGAATATTAGCAATTTCGTGGTTGAAGTCTCATCAGATGTACTCTGCAAGCTCCGAGGAATCCATTTTTGTAAGTTTTGTCCCATAATACTGTAGAAATGTGCATAGAAAAAATGTTGGATTTTGGTGTTCACCAAATTGTCACACACTTTGCCAAGCTGTAACTCCGCCAAAACGGGGCCAAACTGCACCAAAATCGGGTCAAAGTCAGACCAGGGGGACCTCTATCCGACGCCACCAGCCCCAAGTCCCTGAACCCCCGGGAGGCGGAGATACGGTGCCCCAAATTTGGTGTCCATCCAATATGAATAAATGGCAAGTGGGATATGTGTCCAACTTAGGTTTAACAAAAAGCAATTGTATTAAATTTGATTTAATTAAATATAGGCAATATTGTTGATCAAAATGCCTGCAGTGTACTCAGACAGCTCAGCAGAGTCCATTCATGTAAGTTTTATCACAATATACTGTAGAATTTGCATAAAAAATAATGTCCACGGGAGCACTACGGAGGTCCCGCTGAATAAATTGTAAATGGAATTTTTTTTTGAAAAAACCTCCCATTTGCCATTTATTCAGCACGCCCTTCCTAATTGTTCCGTGGACAGATAAATTTTAGCGGTTTCGTGGTTGAAGTCTCATCAGCTGTACTCTGCAAGCTTCCAGGAATCCATTTTTGTAAGTTTTATCCCATAATACTGTAGAATTTGCATAAAAATGAGCGTTGAATTTTGGCACACATGTGCACCACATGTGGTGCGAATCTCCCTTTTCATTAAATAACAACTGTATTTAACTTTATTTATTTCAAATGTGTGTTATTGTTAATGAAAAGACCTTTACTGTACTCAGGACACCCAGAGGAATCCATTCATGTAAGTTTTATCCAATAATAATGTAAAATATGCATAAAAATGTATGTCCACAGGAGCGCTATGGAGGTCCCGCTGAATAAATTGTAAATGTACATTTTTTTTTAAAAAACCTCCCGTTTGCCATTTATTCAGCATGCCCTTCCTAATGGTTCCGTGGACAGATAAATTTTAGTGATTTCGTGGTTGAAGTCTCATCTGCTGTACACTGCAAGCTCCGAAGAACCCATTTTTGTAAGTTTTGTCCCATAATACTGTAGAATTATGCATAGAAAATATTTGGATTTTGGTTAATTTCACCACATGTGGTGCATGTCCACCCGCAATTTATTTGAACCCCATTCAAATATATGGCAGGTGGGACTTTTTTAGAAAAATCCCAGAGGCCCGAAATTCGGATCGGTGGGTCCAGGGGCCGCCGCGAGTGAGCTGACGAAAGCGCGGGACCTTAAGGCGAGGGAAAAATTCGGAGCCTCCTGCACAAAATCTCTCCCTCAGCCCTCTCTGACTCCTACATGATCAGAGCATTTTGAGAGATTTGAGGGTGCCGGGTGGGCATTTTTTTTCAAGGTCCTACAGCTTCGTGCTTTGGGGACATGGGAGAGGGGCCCCTGAGATGCTTGAATCTCGAATCTGGGGGCCCTACGACCCATAGTCTCCGAAGGGCGGATGTCCCACCTCCAATGTAAACACATACCGGTTTGGTGGACAATCCCTCTGGTTTTTGACCTTTTGACCCCTAAGGAAGGTCATTGGGCCACCAAACTTCTCTGGTGGCTCCTGAGGGCCCCTAAAACGTGCTGTCAAAAGCGTGAGGACCTAGCGTGATGCACTTTTCTCCTTGGGTCCTACGACTATGTGTTTCGGGGCCCTGGTTGAGGGGCCCCTGAGATGCCAGAATCTCAAATCTGGGGGCCCTACGACCTACCCTCTCTGAACTTTGGAAGTCCCACCTCCAATCAAAACGTGTACCTGTTTGGTGGACGTGGGGTACCTTCTGTGACCGTTTGACCCCTAAAGAAGATCGTAGGGCCACCAGACTTTTATGCCCAGTCGAGGGGGTCCCCATGAGACACATATTCAAAATTCGGCCCGATCGGACGCTTGCGAGTCCTGTCCACGAACCCGCTAGGCCGAAAACATTCAAGTATATGGCAGGAGAGACTTTTTTAGAAAAGACCCAGGGGCCCGAAATTCGGATCGGTGGGTCAAGGGGCCGCCCCGAGTGAGCTTCCGAAAGCGCGGGGCCCTGGGGCCCTCGCGAGTTGTGTCCACGAATCCGCTAGGCCGAACCCATTCAAGAATGTGGCAGGTGGGACTTTTTTAGAAAAGACCCAGGGGCCCGAAATTCGGATTGGTGGGTCCAGGGGCCGCCCCGATTGAGCTGCCGAAAGAAAAATTCGGAGCCTACTGCACAAAATCTCTTACATGATCAGAGCCTTTTGTGAGATTTCAGGGTGCCGGACGGGTATTTTTTTTCAAGGTCCTACAGCTTCGTACTTTGGGGACATGGGAGAGGGGCCCCTGAGATGCAAGAATCTGGAATATGGGGGCCCTACGTCCTATCGGCTCCAAACTGTGGATGTCCCACCTTCAATCAAAACGTGTACCGATTTGGAACGTACCGATTTTTAGAAACGGGTCCCAAATTTCACAGCGGGGTCCGTGGGGCCCCCCCAGTGACCTCACCGAGACCGCGGGCTGATCGGAGCGACTTGCGTCGGCGACCCCGAAATGGCCAGAGGGGGCGCCGGTGAGCGCCCGCGGGCCGGGACGCCCACCCCCCACCTCTGGGACCCTTTTGGGAACGTTCCGTAAAAATAGTGGAAAATTGGACAAATAGTGGTTCCGTGGGACCGGGGGTCCTCGCGGCTCGAGGGTCCGATCCGCGATGATAATGGTTAAATTGACAAATAATGGGTTCGTGGTCACGGGGGTCCGCACAGTGGACCCATATGGCGGGTGGACAAAACTCAGCTCGCTGGGATGCGAAGCCCACCCTAGAACAGCCCCGGCCATTCGTTTAATGGGAGAAACGCCAAATAATAGGGTCCTGGGAGCGAATACCCCCAATGGCCAGCAGAACGATGGCAAAAGGACCTTTATAGGGTTCGTGGTCACGGGGGTCCGCACAGCGGACCCATATGGCGGGTGGACAAAACGCGGCCCGCTGGGATGCGAAGCCCACCCTAGAACTGCCCCGGCCATTCGTTTAATGGGAGAAAGGCCAAATAATAGGGTCCTGGGAGCGAATACCCCCAACGGCCAGCAGAACGATGGCAAAAGGACCTATATAGGGTTCGTGGGAGGTGGGGGTGGGGGTGGGGGGGCTCTCCCAGTGGTCAACATCACCCCCTAGAGGTGTCAATACTTGGTTTACTGCGGAATCCCTACGGAAAAGAGGGGTAAGCCGACTCGTCCCGTTGGCCAGTTTTCTAAAGGAGAAAATGGATCCAAATTGACAGTACAATCCCTTCGAACCATTATGCGGTATATGGCAATTTAAATGAATGGGGTTTTTTCCACAAACCCATTATGTGTACTACCTCTGTGGCAGTGTGTCTTAAAATGTATTGCTACAGTGGCCTCCTTTAACCATGGCCTCCAAACAATCTAGAACTCACATAAAACTGAGCTGGAACTAAATTGAGAAGACCGCTGTCACCTGACCCTCTGTGGAGAAGCAGTACAGACCTCAGACAGCTTCTCATCAGCAAGATTTGCGTGGCAGTGCCACAATGTAGACTTCTGCTGTTAAATTCAGCTCTTGTGTTTTGTCGTTGATATTTTAATCAACATTATTCTACAAAGGTAGGCCAAGCTAGAGCTGGTAGGTAAAAATTGAGTTGCTCAGAAATCTGGTCAGTGCATCTGGTCAGAGCTCTATTTCTGCCCTTGTCAGCTAAGAGGCAGGATATTGGAGCGACCGTAGCATCGTACAGAGTGAAATACATGGCAAAGTGGCCTCCACTGAGCAGCAACTTGTGGCTCGTTGGTCTAGGGGTATGATTCTCACTTAGGGTGCGAGAGGTCCCGGGTTCAAATCCCGGACGAGCCCTCTTCTGTCTTTGCAGCATCTTTTCTTGAGCAGTTTCAGTCCATTCTGCCATCCCGGGTCAATCATACGCCACTGTCAATTAAGACTAAAGCTGCGTCTGCATGTTTTCATGCCCACTTCTCTCTGCTCTTCTTAGTTCTTAAACTGCAGTTTAAACTTTGACTTTACATTTTTCCAAAAATTGGTTTAGGAATGCAGCCCAAGCAGTGGAGATATGGCAAAAAATAGATTCTTGGATCGCTTTAGGCCCTGTGAGCCTTCATCTTGCGTTTGCTAGATGCAGGAGCATCTGAGGGCTTGTTGGTGTTGGGGTGTGTTTTTTTTTATTTTATTGCTGTATGGGAGCAAGTGGGCCCAAGTTCAAATCCCAGATGAGCCCGCTTTGCAGCTCCTTGTTTTGAGTAGTGTCTGGCTACATGGTGGCTCGTTGGTCTAGGGGTATGATTCTCGCTTCGGGTGTGAGAGGTCCCGGGTTCAAATCCCGGACGAGCCCACATTGAGCATATTGCTGAGAAGTATCAGTCAATTCTGCCTTCTTTCGGTCAATAGTACTCCTGCATGTTTTCGTGCTGATTTCTCCCTGTTCGTAGTTCCTCATCTGCAATTTAAACTTTGTACAACACTTCGCTCTTTGGGTTCCCGCACTTTCACTGAAAGGTGGGGGTGTGTCTAAGATGGTTCAGATCGGCTGCCATGCAGGGTAGCCGTTTGCGGTTGACTGGAGGCTCGTGTCCTTTGCTTTGATGTTTTTCTCAATATTGGTTTACAAGGTTCAGAGAGCGTTACACTGAACATTTAAAGGTCCCAGGTTCGATCCTGGGTTTACTCAGAGTGGAGCCGTGAATGCTTTCGGACACCATTCTGATGCTTGCTGGTTAGTTGCTTTTCGCAGATGCTCCTTGAATGTTTTCTACACTTCAAACAGATGTGCAGACACTGTTGGTTCCATGGTGTAATGGTTAGCACTCTGGACTCTGAATCCAGTGATCTGAGTTCAACTCTTGGTGGAACCTTGGGGTCTGTCTGGCTGTGCTTGGCAAGGAGGAGCTTTGATGTAGGTCACAACTTTCTCTGTGGCAGTGTGTCTTAATATGTATTGCTACAGTGGCCTCCTTTAACCATGGCCTCCAAACAATGTAGAACTCACATAAAACTGAGCTGGAACTAAATTGAGAAGACCGATGTCACCTGACCCTCTGTGGAGAAGCAGTACAGACCTCAGACAGCTTCTCATCAGCAAGATTATTTGCTGTAAACAAGCCAGAGTTAGCTACAAGTGCTAGTTTCCATCTGTTGTCCCTAGCCAGATCTTAACAGGCACCCTAAAATACAAAAGTCAATAAAGATACACTAAAATACAGTAGCAATGTAATAAATACAGCAGAAATTTTAAAACAATATGGGCATACTCTCAAACAGACAATGTTGTTCACATCATCAACCCTCAACTTAATTACAGTATAAAGTAGATACAGTATATGAACAAATAATAAAAAAATATACATACATACATACATACATACATACACATATACACACACATATATATATACATATATATACATACACATACATATATATATATACATACACACATACATACATGTTCATAAACTTAAACATTTGGTGTATGGTTACAATTATAATTATCCCTAATCCAAGATTTAAGCTGGTTTTTAAAAGAGGAGAGACTATTACACTCCCTTAACTCATTGGGTAGGCTATTCCAAAAAATTGTAGCTCTGACAGAAAAGGCTGTATTTCCAATCCTACTTTTTCTATATTGAACTATGCAGTCCCCTCTGGTGGTTGCTCTGGTTACTCTATTGACCCTATCTTTCTGTTTTATAAACTGGCACAGTGGTGGTGGAGCAAGCCCACGGAGTACCTTAAAGACAAGACATGCGTCAGCAAAGTGTCTGAAGTTTTCAAAGCTAAACATATTGTGTTTTTTGATTATGTGACAATGATGATAGCTATTAGCCTTACAGTCCAATGTCTTTAATGCCTGTTTATAGAGTGACTCCAATGGTTGCAATGTTGTTTTATTGGCTTGCGACCAGCTTGTTAAACAATAAGAAAAATGTGATAAGATCATCGCATGCAAGAAAAGCTTTGCAGCCTTCAATGTTAGATATGATCTTATATGCTTAAAATTTGCAAGATTAAATTTAACAATATTGGCAACCTTTTTTGTATGCTTTTTAAAGGAGAGTTGTGAGTCTAGGATGATTCCCAGATATTTAAAGTCAGATACCACTCTAACCTTATCTTGGTTAACAATTACCTCAGGGTCATAAGTCACAGTAGTTTGTTTTGTAAAATACATACATACTGTTTTACTTATGTTCAGATGTAAGCATGAATTAGTTAGCCATATGGATACCTTGCTCATGGCCTCAGTCAGTTGGTGTGCAGCTTGTTGTTTATTTTTAGCATGCACGTAGAGGACTGTGTCATCTGCATACATTTGTAAATGTACAGATGGACAAACAGTGGGCAGGTCATTTATATAGAGACTGAACAAAAGGGGGCCCAGTATAGATCCTTGAGGGACACCTATTCTAGAGTTTAGATATGTGGATTGAGTGTTGTTAATGCGTGTGCTTTGTTTTCTGTCAGTTAAATATGATTTCATCCATTTAATTGCATTCCCACAGAAATTAAAGTAGGATAATTTTGACAAAAGAACGTCATGATCGACGGTGTCAAATGCTTTTTTGAAATCTAAAAATATTGCACCCACCACGCCTCCTTTATCTAGATTCATTTTGATGTTCTCGATAAAAAAGCAGTTGGCTGTTTCCGTGGAGTGATTACTTCGAAAGCCAAACTGCATTGGGTGCAGTGGTGTATGGCCTTTACTAAGATGAGCAGTCAGCTGTTTCGCCACCCATTTCTCTACTACCTTGGATATTACAGGTAGTATACTGATGGGCCTATAGTTCTCTACTAGTGTTTTATCACCGGCCTTGAAAATGGGGGTTACCACGGCTGTTTTCCAGGAACTTGGGAAAATACCTTGTTTAATTGATAAATTGATTAAATGTGTAAGAGGTATAATTAAAGACTGTTTATGAGTTTTAAAAAATACAAAATCAAGACCAAAAGCATCTTTAGCTTTTGAGTTCCTTAGTGAATTTATGGTATTCTCTACCTCAAGTTCACTAATTTCCTCAATTCTAAAAACTGGTTTGTCATTATCAATAGGAATGCTCACTATATTACTAGTAATGCACTTCTGTGCCAGTTCCTCAACTGATTGGATAAAAAATTTGTTAAAAGTGCTTGCTATAATATCTTCTTCTCTGGTTATGATTCCATTTAATTTCAGTTCAAGTGCCGGTGCGCAGTGCTGAGTATCTTTACCAATTAATTTATTAAGATTGTTCCAGATTAATTTCCCATCTCCCTTTGCATCATCAATTACTTTTATATAGAAATCTGCTTTGGCTTTCCTTATGTTCCTTACTACTCTATTTCTGAGGGATGTATAGCTATACCAGTCACTTCTGAGTCCTGACTTAAGTGCAATCTTTAGTGAGGAGTCTCTGTCCCTCATCTGTTTCCAGAGAGCCTCATTGAGCCAAGGTTGAGAATTTTTCTGTCTTGGTCTGTGTGACATTCTTCTGTTATATAAGGATATTATAGTATTAATAGTGCTTGAAAACATATTGCAACTGTTCTCTATATCTTCAATAACCAGAAGATCAGTCCAGTCGATATCATTTAAGGCAGATTTGAATTTGTCCATATCATTTTTAGGAATACTCAATTGATGTTGTTTCACTATGATTGTTTTCTTAAAACGTTTTTTGGTGAGTTTCCTTCCTAATAGTGTTATATTATGGTCAGATAAACCTGTTAATAAATTGTATGATTTTGTTATCCTTTCCGGTCTGTTTGTAAACATTAAGTCAATTTGCGTCTGAGAGGAGTGAGTGATGCGGGTGGGACCAAGAACTAACTGGGTGAGATCAAATTTGTCTGTTATATCTTTAAGTTTTTTCCGATCAATTTTATTTTCCCAGTTTATATTAAAATCACCCATTAAAATTAACTCCTTTCTTTCTTGACATTGTTTTAACAGTTTGTGTAAATTATCATAAAAAGCAATGGTAGATGAAGGAGGACGATAAAAACAAATTAAAATAAATGACATTTCAGGGGATAGCCAAACGTTCAGTCCAAGGCATTCAATATCTAATCCAGGCGACCATTCAATCAGATTACATTTGATTGTGTCTTTTCACATAGATTAACACGCCTCCCCCTCGCCCTTTGTCTCTGTCCTTTCTGAAAACATTGTATCCAGATACATTAACAGCAGCCTCTGGGGAATATTTACTTAACCACGTTTCCGAGACACCAAGAAAATCCAGGTTGGAATTATTTAGTAGATGTTCCATTTGATCGCTCTTTGAGACCATACTACGGACATTAATATGTCCGCCTAATAATCCCCTTGGTTTGGAGCGTGGGTCCCATAGAATTTTTGCCTGGTTTAAAGTTTTAAAAAATTTAAACTTACGATGTTTCCTGATAGCTGGATTGAGATCAGTAAGTTTTCGTTTATCACGAATAGGCCGCATTACCGGTGTAGAGATCCCCAGCATCGGAGACATGAATGATGAAAGCTTACCACTGGCATGCGTCAAAGTTGTGAAGTGTTCCTCACGTGTCGCTCCGTGTAAGGTGGAATCCAAACCGGAGGCCACACATGGATTCAGCGCATCCAGGGAAGACCGCAGCATGCCGTCCACCTGTGCCATCCACGAGCACCCGCGTGATCCTCGGCTTCCTCCCACGTTCAGACTCCGACTGCGGCCGTTGTCCCACCGGTAATCCAGGGCAGGTCCCAGGCGACAGCCGTGCGCGTCCATGGAGAGGACGGCGTCACCAATACCGGCTCCGTGCGGACCAGGGTTAGGCTCTACATCTCCAGCCAAGAGAAGGATAGTCAACAGCAAAAGAATATCCTGGTAGGGCCGTCTTGATTTTATTTTCCTTCGGGAACCTGTATGATTTGGCAGGGTAGCTTGGCCTTTGTTTAGCAGAGCTTCGTAAATAGTATGTTGGCTCGATGCGTTTGGACTGCGTTTAGACTTTCCAAGCCCAGCTGAACCGGCACAACAACATCGCACAGACAGTAGGAGTAGCACAACGACTAAACTTGCTACAAACAGACTTTTTGTGATCGTAGCACTTTGCCTTGATTGTATGAGATGGCGTGAGCCAGTTTTATACGAAAAATAGTGTTTTGCGTGGTTGGTAGCATTGTTTGCGTATACGGCGACAGCAGCACCTGTCCGCATGCGTCCTGCCATGATCTCTTAAAGACCTCTCTGAGAAGTATTTTAATCAACATTATTCTACAAAGGTAGGCCAAGCTAGAGCTGGTAGGTAAAAATTGAGTTTCTCAGAAATCTGGTCAGTGCATCTGGTCAGAGCTCTATTTCTGCCCTTGTCAGCTAAGAGGCAGGATGTTGGAGCGACCGTAGCATCGAACAGAGTGAAATACGTGGCAAAGTGGCCTCCACTGAGCAGCAACTTGTGGCTTGTTGGTCTAGGGGTATGATTCCCGCTTAGGGTGCGAGGGGTCCCGGGTTCAAATCCCGGACGAGCCCTCTTCTGTCTTTGCAGCATCTTTTCTTGAGCAGTTTCAGTCCATTCTGCCATCGCGGGTCAAACATACGCCACTCTCAATTAAGACTAAAGCTGCGTCTGCATGTTTTCATGCCCACTTCTCTCTGCTCTTCTTAGTTCTTAATCTGCAGTTTAAACTTTGACTTGACATTTTTCCAAAAATTGGTTTAGGAATGCAGCCCAAGCAGTGGAGATATGGCAAAAAATAGATTCTTGGATCGCTTCACAGCCCTGTGAGCCTTCATCTTGCGTTTGCTAGTTGCAGTAGCATCTGAGGGCTTGTTGGTGTTGGGGTGTGTTTTTTTTTCTTCTATTGCTGTATGGGAGCAAGTGGACCCAAGTTCAAATCCCAGATGAACCCGCTTTGCAGCTCCTTGTTTTGAGTAGTGTCTGTGTACATGGTGGCTTGTTGGTCTAGGGGTATGATTCTCGCTTCGGGTGTGAGAGGTCCCGGGTTCAAATCCTGGACGAGCCCACATTGAGCATATTGCTGAGAAGTATCAGTCAATTCTGCCTTCTTTCGGTCAATAGTACTCCTGCATGTTTTCGTGCTGATTTCTCCCTGTTCGTAGTTCCTCATCTGCAATTTAAACTTTGTACAACACTTCGCTCTTTGGGTTCCCGCACTTTCACTGAAAGGTGGGGGTGTGTCTAAGATGGTTCAGATCGGCTGCCATGCAGTGTAGCCGTTTGAGGTTGACTGGAGGCTCGTGTCCTTTGCTTTGATGTTTTTCTCAATATTGGTTTACAAGGTTCAGAGAGCGTTACACTGAACATTTAAAGGTCCCAGGTTCGATCCTGGGTTTACTCAGAGTGGAGCCGTGAATGCTTTCGGACACCATTCTGATGCTTGCTGGTTAGTTGCTTTTCGCAGAGCCTCCTTGAATGTTTTCTACACTTCAAACAGATGTGCAGACACTGTTGGTTCCATGGTGTAATGGTTAGCACTCTGGACTCTGAATCCAGTGATCTGAGTTCAACTCTTGGTGGAACCTTGGGGTCTGTCTGGCTGTGCTTGGCAAGGAGGAGCTTTGGGGTATGTCACAACTTTCTCTGTGGCAGTGTGTCTTAAAATGTATTGCTACAGTGGCCTCCTTTAACCATGGCCTCCAAACAATCTAGAACTCACATAAAACTGAGCTGGAACTAAATTGAGAAGACCGCTGTCACCTGACCCTCTGTGGAGAAGCAGTACAGACCTCAAACAGCTTCTCATCAGCAAGATTTGCGTGGCAGTGCCACAATGTAGACTTCTGCTGTTAAATTCAGCTCTTGTGCTTTGTCGTTGGTATTTTAATCAACATTACTCTACAAAGGTAGGCCAAGCTAGAGCTGGTAGGTAAAAATTGAGTTTCTCAGAAATCTGGTCAGTGCATCTGGTCAGAGCTCTATTTCTGCCCTTGTCAGCTAAGAGGCAGGATGTTGCAGCGACCGTAGCATCGAACAGAGTGAATTACATGGCAAAGTGGCCTCCACTGAGCAGCAACTTGTAGCTCATTGGTCTAGGGGTATGATTCTCGCTTCGGGTGCGAGAGGTCTTGGGTTCAAATCCCGGACGAGCCCTCTTCTGTCTTTGCAGCATCTTTTCTTGAGCAGTTTCAGTCCATTCTGCCATCCCGGGTCAATCATACGCCACTGTCAATTAAGACTAAAGCTGCGTCTGCATGTTTTCATGCCCACTTCTGTCTGCTCTTCTTAGTTCTTAATCTGCAGTTTAAACTTTGACTTTACATTTTTCCAAAAATTGGTTTAGGAATGCAGCCCAAGCAGTGGAGATATGGCAAAAAATAGATTCTTGGATCGCTTTACGGCCCTGTGAGCCTTCATCTTGCGTTTGCTAGATGCAGGAGCATCTGAGGGCTTGTTGGTGTTGGGGTGTGTTTTTTTTTTCTTTTATTGCTGTATGGGAGCAAGTGAGCCCCAGTTCAAATCCCAGATGAGCCCGCTTTGCAGCTCCTTGTTTTGAGTAGTGTCTGTGTACATGGTGGCTTGTTGGTCTAGGGGTATGATTCTCGCTTCGGGTGTGAGAGGTCCCGGGTTCAAATCCCGGACGAGCCCACATTGAGCATATTGCTGAGAAGTATCAGTCAATTCTGCCTTCTTTCGGTCAATAGTACTCCTGCATGTTTTCGTGCTGATTTCTACCTGTTCGTAGTTCCTCATCTGCAATTTAAACTTTGTACAACACTTCGCTCTTTGGGTTCCCGCACTTTCACTGAAAGGTGGGGGTGTGTCTAAGATGGTTCAGATCGGCTGCCATGCAGGGTAGCCGTTTGCGGTTGACTGGAGGCTCGTGTCCTTTGCTTTGATGTTTTTCTCAATATTGGTTTACAAGGTTCAGAGAGCGTTACACTGAACATTTAAAGGTCCCAGGTTCGATCCTGGGTTTACTCAGAGTGGAGCCGTGAATGCTTTCGGACACCATTCTGATGCTTGCTGGTTAGTTGCTTTTCGCAGATGCTCCTTGAATGTTTTCTACACTTCAAACAGATGTGCAGACACTGTTGGTTCCATGGTGTAATGGTTAGCACTCTGGACTCTGAATCCAGTGATCCGAGTTCAAATCTTGGTGGAACCTTGGGGTCTGTCTGGCTGTGCTTGGCAAGGAGGAGCTTTGGGGTATGTCACAACTTTCTCTGTGGCAGTGTGTCTTAAAATGTATTGCTAAAGTGGCCTCCTTTAACCATGGCCTCCAAACAATCTAGAACTCACATAAAACTGAGCTGGAACTAAATTGAGAACACCGATGTCACCTGACTCTCTTTGGAGAAGCAGTACAGACCTCAGACAGCTTCTCATCAGCAAGATTTGCGTGGCAGTGCCACAATGTAGACTTCTGCTGTTAAATTTAGCTCTTGCGTTTTGTCGTTGATATTTTAATCAACATTATTCTACAAAGGTAGGCCAAGCTAGAGCTGGTAGGTAAAAATTGAGTTTCTCAGAAATCTGGTCAGTGCATCTGGTCAGAGCTCTATTTCTGCCCTTGTCAGCTAAGAGGCAGGATATTGGAGCGACCGTAGCATCGAACAGAGTGAAATACATGGCAAAGTGGCCTCCACTGAGCAGCAACTTGTGGCTCGTTGGTCTAGGGGTATGATTCTCGCTTCGGGTGTGAGAGGTCCTGGGTTCAAATCCCGGACGAGCCCACATTGAGCATATTGCTGAGAAGTATCAATCAATTCTGCCTTCTTTCGGTCAATAGAACTCCTGCATGTTTTCGTGCTGATTTCTCCCTGTTCGTAGTTCCTCATCTGCAATTTAAACTTTGTACAACACTTCGCTCTTTGGGTTCCTGCACTTTCACTGAAAGGTGGGGGTGTGTCTAAGATGGTTCAGATCGGCTGCCATGCAGGGTAGCCGTTTGCGGTTGACTGGAGGCTCGTGTTCTTTGCTTTGATGTTTTTCTCAATATTGGTTTACAAGGTTCAGAGAGCGTTACACTGAACATTTAAAGGTCCCAGGGTTGATCCTGGGTTTACTCAGAGTGGAGCCGTGAATGCTTTTCGGACACCATTCTGATGCTTGCTAGTTAGTTGCTTTTCGCAGAACCTCCTTGAATGTTTTCTACACTTCAAACAGATGTGCAGACACTGTAGGTTCCATGGTGTAACGGTTAGCACTCTGGACTCTGAATCCAGTGATCCAAGTTCAAATCTTGGTGGAACCTTCAAGAGTCTATCTGTCTGTGCTTGGCAAGGAGGAGCTTTGGGGTATGTCACAACTTTCTCTGTGGCAGTGTGTCTTAAAATGTATTGCTACACTGGCCTCCTTTAACCATGGCCTCCAAACAATCTAGAACTCACATAAAACTGAGCTGGAACTAAATTGAGAAGACAGATGTCACCTGACCCTCTGTGGAGAAGCAGTACAGACCTCAGACAGCTTCTCATCAGCAAGATTTGCGTGGCAGTGCCACAATGTAGACTTCTGCTGTTAAATTCAGCTCTTGTGTTTTGTCGTTGATATTTAAATCAACATTATTCTACAAAAGTAGGCCAAGCTAGAGCTGGTAGGTAAAAATTGAGTTTCTCAGAAATCTGGTCAGTGCATCTGGTCAGAGCTCTATTTCTGCCCTTGTCAGCTAAGAGGCAGGATGTTGGAGCGACCGTAGCATCGAACAGAGTGAAAGACGTGGCAAAGGGGCCTCCAATGAGCAGCAACTTGTGGCTCGTTGGTCTAGGGGTATGATTCTCGCTTCGGGTGTGAGAGGTCCCGGGTTCAAATCCCGGACGAGCCCACATTGAGCATATTGCTGAGAAGTATCAGTCAATTCTGCCTTCTTTCGGTCAATAGTACTCCTGCATGTTTTCGTAGTTCCTCATCTGCAATTTAAACTTTGTACAACACTTCGCTCTTTGGGTTCCCGCACTTTCACTGAAAGGTGGGGGTGTGTCTAAGATGGTTCAGATCGGCTGCCATGCAGGGTAGCCGTTTGCGGTTGACTGGAGGCTCGTGTCCTTTGCTTTGATGTTTTTCTCAATATTGGTTTACAAGGTTCAGAGAGCGTTACACTGAACATTTAAAGGTCCCAGGTTCGATCCTGGGTTTACTCAGAGTGGAGCCGTGAATGCTTTCGGACACCATTCTGATGCTTGCTGGTTAGTTGCTTTTCGCAGAGCCTCCTTGAATGTTTTCTACACTTCAAACAGATGTGCAGACACTGTTGGTTCCATGGTGTAACGGTTAGCACTCTGGACTCTGAATCCAGTGATCTGAGTTCAACTCTTGGTGGAACCTTGGGGTCTGTCTGGCTGTGATTGGCAAGGAGGAGCTTTGACATAGGTCACAACTTTCTCTGTGGCAGTGTGTCTTAATATGTATTGCTACAGTGGCCTCCTTTAACCATGGCCTCCAAACAATGTAGAACTCACATAAAACTGAGCTGGAACTAAATTGAGAAGACTGATGTCACCTGACCCTCTGTGGAGAAGCAGTACAGACCTCAGACAGCTTCTCATCAGCAAGATTTGCGTGGCAGTGCCACAATGTAGACTTCTGCTGTTAAATTCAGCTCGTGTGTTTTGTCGTTGATATTTTAATCAACATTATTCTACAAAGGGTAGGCCAAGCTAGAGCTGGTAGGTAAAAATTGAGTTTCTCAGAAATCTGGTGAGTGCATCTGGTCAGAGCTCTATTTCTGCCCTTGTCAGCTAAGAGGCAGGATGTTGGAGCGACAGTAGCATCGAACAGAGTGAAAGACGTGGCAAAGGGGCCTCCACTGAGCAGCAACTTGTGGCTCGTTGGTCTAGGGGTATGATTCTCGCTTCGGGTGTGAGAGGTCCCGGTTTCAAATCCCGGACGAGCCCACATTGAGCATATTGCTGAGAAGTATCAGTCAATTTTGCCTTCTTTCGGTCAATAATACTTCTTCGTGTTTTTGTGCCGATTTCTCCCTGTTCGTAGTTCCTCATCTGCAATTTAAACTTTGTACAACACTTCGCTTGTTGGGTTCCCGCGCTTTCACTGAAAGGTGGGGGTGTGTCTAAGATGGTTCAGATCGGCTGCCATGCAGGGTAGCCGTTTGCGGTTGACTGGAGGCTCGTGTCCTTTTGCTTTGATGTTTTTCTCAAAATTGGTTTACAAGGTTAGGAGAGCGTTACACTGAACATTTAAAGGTCCCAAGTTCGATCCTGGGTTTACTCAGAGTGGAGCCGTGAATGCTTTTCGGACACCATTCTGATGCTTGCTGGTTAGTTGCTTTTCGCAGAGCCTCCTTGAATGTTTTCTACACTTCAAACAGATGTGCAGACCCTGTTGGTTCCATGGTGTAACGGTTAGCACTCTGGATTCTGAATCCAGTGATCCGAGTTCAAACCTTGGTGGAATGTTCAAGAGTCTGTCTGGCTGTGCTTGGCAAGGAGGAGCTTTGGGGTATTTAACAACTTTCTCTGTGGCAGTGTGTCTTAAAATGTATTGCTACAGTGGCCTCCTTTAACCATGGCCTCCAAACAATCTAGAACTCACATAAAACTGAGCTGGAACTAAATTGAGAAGACCGATGTCACCTGACCCTCTTTGGAGAAGCAGTACAGACCTCAGACAGCTTCTCATCAGCAAGATTTGCGTGGCAGTGCCACAATGTAGACTTCTGCTGTTAAATTCAGCTCTTGTGTTTTGTCGTTGATATTTTGATCAACATTATTCTACAAAGGTAGGCCAAGCTAGAGCTGGTAGGTAAAAATTGAGTTGCTCAGAAATCTGGTCAGTGCATCTGGTCAGAGCTCTATTTCTGCCCTTGTCAGCTAAGAGGCAGGATATTGGAGCGACCGTAGCATCGAACAGAGTGAAATACATGGCAAAGTGGCCTCCACTGAGCATCAACTTGTGGCTCGTTGGTCTAGGGGTATGATTCTCGCTTAGGGTGCGAGAGGTCCCGGGTTCAAATCCCCGACGAGCCCTCTTCTGTCTTTGCAGCATCTTTTCTTGAGCAGTTTCAGTCCATTCTGCCATCCCGGGTCAATCATACGCCACTGTCAATTAAGACTAAAGCTGCGTCTGCATGTTTTCATGCCCACTTCTCTCTGCTCTTCTTAGTTCTTAATCTGCAGTTTAAACTTTGACTTTACATTTTTCCAAAAATTGGTTTAGGAATGCAGCCCAAGCAGTGGAGATATGGCAAAAAATAGATTCTTGGATCGCTTTACGGCCCTGTGAGCCTTCATCTTGCGTTTGCTAGATGCAGGAGCATCTGAGGGCTTGTTGGTGTTGGGGTTTGTTTTTTTTTTCTATTGCTGTATGGGAGCAAGTGGGCCCAAGTTCAAATCCCAGATGAGTCCGCTTTGCAGCTCCTTGTTTTGAGTAATGTCTGGGTACATGGTGGTTTGTTGGTCTAGGGGTATGATTCTTGCTTTGGGTGTGAGAGGTCCCGGGTTCAAATCCCGACCGAGCCCACATTGAGCATATTGCTGAGAAGTATCAGTCAATTCTGCCTTCTTTCGGTCAATAGTACTCCTGCATGTTTTCGTGCTGATTTCTCCCTGTTCGTAGTTCCTCATCTGCAATTTATACTTTGTACAACACTTCGCTCTTTGGGTTCCCGCACTTTCACTGAAAGGTGGGGGTGTGTCTAAGATGGTTCAGATCGGCTGCCATGCAGGGTAGCCGTTTGCGGTTGACTGGAGGCTCGTATCCTTTGCTTTGATGTTTTTCTCAATATTGGTTTACAATGTTCAGAGAGCGTTACACTGAACATTCAAAGGTCCCAGGTTCGATCCTGGGTTTACTCAGAGTGGAGCCGTGAATGCTTTTGGACACCATTCTGATGCTTGCTGGTTAGTTGCTTTTCGCAGATGCTCCTTGAATGTTTTCTACACTTCAAACAGATGTGCAGACACTGTGGGTTCCATGGTGTAATGGTTAGCACTCTGGACTCTGAATCCAGTGATCCGAGTTCAACTCTTGGTGGAACCTTGGGGTCTGTCTGGCTGTGCTTGGCAAGGAGGAGCTTTGGGGTAGGTCACAACTTTCTCTGTGGCAGTGTGTCTTAAAATGTATTGCTACAGTGGCCTCCTTTAACCATGGACTCCAAACAATCTAGAACTCACATAAAACTGAACTGGAACTAAATTGAGAAGACAGATGTCACCTGACCCTCTGTGGAGAAGCAGTACAGACCTCAGACAGCTCATCAGCAAGATTTGCGTGGCAGTGCCACAATGTAGACTTCTGCTGTTAAATTCAGCTCTTGTGTTTTGTTGTTGATATTTTAATCAACATTATTCTACAAAGGTAGGCCAAGCTAGAGCTGGTAGGTAAAAATTGAGTTTCTCAGAAATCTGGTCAGTGCATGAGCTCTATTTCTGCCATTGTCAGCTAAGAGGCAGGATGTTGGAGCGACCGTAGCATCGAACAGAGTGAAATACGTGGCAAAGTGGCAACTTGTGTCTTGTTGGTCTAGGGGTATGATTCTCGCTTCGGGTGTGAGAGGTCCCGGGTTCAAATCCCGGACGAGCCCTCTTCTGTCTTTGCACCATCTTTTCTTGAGCAGTTTCAGTCCATTCTGCCATCCCGGGTCAATCATACGCCACTGTCAATTAAGACTAAAGCTGCGTCTGCATGTTTTCATGCCCACTTCTCTCTGCTCTTCTTAGTTCTTAATCTGCAATTTAAACTTTGACTTGACATTTTTCCAAAAATTGGTTTAGGAATGCAGCCCAAGTAGTGGAGATACGGCAAAAAAATAGATTCTTGGATCGCTTCACAGCCCTGTGAGCCTTCATCTTGCGTTTGCTAGATGCAGGAGCATCTGAGGGCTTGTTGGTGTTGGGGTGTGTTTTTTTTTCTTTTATTGCTGTAAGGGAGCAAGTGGGCCCAAGTTCAAATCTCAGATGAGCCCGCTTTGCAGCTCCTTGTTTTGAGTAGTGTCTGGGTACATGGTGGCTCGTTGGTCTAGGGGTATGATTCTCGCTTCGGGTGTGAGAGGTCCAGGGTTCAAATCCTGGACGAGCCCACATTGAGCATATTGCTGAGAAGTATCAGTCAATTCTGCCTTCTTTCGGTCAATAGTACTCCTGCATGTTTTCGTGCTGATTTCTCCCTGTCCGTAGTTCCTCATCTGCTATCATCAGTTAAGCTTCACAGACCACATTGCTACAACTACCCGGTCCTGCAGGTTTGCCTTATACAACATTAGGAAGATTAGACCCTTCCTGTCAGAGCAAGCAACCCAACTTGTCCAAGCTCTTGTTCTCTCCAGACTGGACTATTGTAATGCTCTACTGGCGGGCCTTCCTGCATGTACTGTCAAACCTCTGCAATTGATCCAGAATGCAGCAGCGAGGGTTGTCTTCAATGAGCCAAAGAAAGCTCACGTTACTCCGCTCCTCATCAGGTTACACTGGCTACCAGTAGCTGCTCGCATCAAATTCAAGGTACTGATGCTAGCCTACAAGATGACCACTGGCACGGCACCAACTTACCTAAACTCATTGGTTAAATCGTATGTGCCCTCCAGAAGTTTGCGCTCTGCAAGTGATCGACGCCTTGTGGTACCATCCCAAAGAAGTTCAAAATCACTCTCAAGGACCTTTTCCTGGACTGTCCCCAGCTTGTGGAATGACCTCCCAATCTCAATTCGTACAGCTGAGTCTTTACTCATTTTCAAGAAACAGCTAAAGACTCATCTTTTTCGCCTGCACTTAACCAACTAACACTAGCACTTTTCCTTTTCTTGTCTTTTAATTAAAAAAAAAAAAAAAAAACCTACCTATGCGTTCTATACTAGACTAATTGAGACTTGTCATGGCACTTGTATACTGTTGTTATTCTCTTGTTGACCTGACTGCTTCTGTTGTTCTCATTTGTAAGTCGCTTTGGATAAAAGCGTCTGCTAAATGATTAAATGTAAATGTAAATGTATTTAAACTTTGTACAACACTTCGCTCTTTGGGTTCCCGCACTTTCACTGAAAGGTGGGGGTATGTCTAAGATGGTTCAGATCGGCTGCCATGCAGGGTAGCCGTTTGCGGTTGACTGGAGGCTCGTGTCCTTTGCTTTGATGTTTTTCTCAATATTGGTTTACAAGTTTCAGAGAGCGTTACACTGAACATTTAAAGGTCCCAGGTTCGATCCTGGGTTTACTCAGAGTGGAGCCGTGAATGCTTTCGGACACCATTCTGATGCTTGCTGGTTAGTTGCTTTTCGCAGAGCCTCCTTGAATGTTTTCTACACTTCAAACAGACGTGCAGACACTGTTGGTTCCATGGTGTAACGGTTAGCACTCTGGACTCTGAATCCAGTGATCCGAGTTCAACTCTTGGTGGAACCTTGGGGTCTGTCTGGCTGTGCTTGGCAAGGAGGAGCTTTGGGGTATGTCACAACTTTCTCTGTGGCAGTGTGTCTTAAAATGTATTGCTACAGTGGCCTCCTTTAACCATGGCCTCCAAACAATCTAGAACTCACATAAAACTGAGCTGGAACTAAATTGAGAACACCGATGTCACGTGACCCTCTTTGGAGAAGCAGTACAGACCTCAGACAGCTTCTCATCAGAAAAATTTGCGTGGCAGTGCCACAATGTAGACTTCTGCTGTTAAATTCAGCTCTTGTGTTTTGTCGTTGATATTTTAATCAACATTATTCTACAAAGGTAGGCCAAGCTAGAGCTGGTAGGTAAAAATTGAGTTGCTCAGAAATCTGGTCAGTGCATCTGGTCAGAGCTCTATTTCTGCCCTTGTCAGCTAAGAGGCAGGATATTGGAGCGACCGTAGCATCGAACAGAGTGAAATACATGGCAAAGTGGCCTCCACTGAGCAGCAACTTGTGGCTCGTTGGTCTAGGGGTATGATTCTCGCTTAGAGTGCGAGAGGTCCCGGGTTCAAATCCCGGACGAGCCCTCTTCTGTCTTTGCAGCATCTTTTCTTGAGCAGTTTCAGTCCATTCTGCCATCCCGGGTCAATCATACGCCACTGTCAATTAAGACTAAACCTCCTTCTGCATGTTTTCATGCCCACTTCTCTCTGCTCTTCTTAGTTCTTAATCTGAAGTTTAAACTTTGACTTTACATTTTTCCAAAAATTGGTTTAGGAATGCAGCCCAAGCAGTGGAGATATGGCAAAAAATAGATTCTTGGATCGCTTTACGGCCCTGTGAGCCTTCATCTTGCGTTTGCTAGATGCAGGAGCATCTGAGGGCTTGTTGGTGTTGGGGTGTGTTTTTTTTTCTTTTATTGCTGTATGGGAGCAAGTGGGCCACAGTTCAAATCCCAGATGAGCCCGCTTTGCAGCTCCTTGTTTTGAGTAGTGTCTGTGTACATGGTGGCTCGTTGGTCTAGGGGTATGATTCTCGCTTCGGGTGTGAGAGGTTCAGGGTTCAAATCCCGGACGAGCCCACATTGCTGAGAAGTATCAGTCAATTCTGCCTTCTTTCGGTCAATAGTACTCCTGCATGTTTTCGTGCTGATTTCTCCCTGTCCGTAGTTCCTCATCTGCTATTTAAACTTTGTACAACACTTCGCTCTTTGGGTTCCCGCACTTTCACTGAAAGGTGGGGGTATGTCTAAGATGGTTCAGATCGGCTGCCATGCAGGGTAGCCGTTTGCGGTTGACTGGAGGCTCGGGTCCTTTGCTTTGATGTTTTTCTCAATATTGGTTTACAAGGTTCAGAGAGCGTTACACTGAACATTTAAAGGTCCCAGGTTCGATCCTGGGTTTACTCAGAGTGGAGCCATGAATGCTTTTCGGACACCATTCTGATGCTTGCTGGTTAGTTGCTTTTCGCAGAGCCTCCTTGAATGTTTTCTACACTTCAAACAGATGTGCAGACACTGTTGGTTCAATGGTGTAACGGTTAGCACTCTGGAAACTGAATCCAGTGATCCGAGTTCAAATCTCGGTGGAACCTTCAAGAGTCTGTCTGGCTGTGCTTGGCAAGGAGGAGCTTTGGGGTATGTCACAACTTTCTCTGTGGCAGTGTGTCTTAAAATGTATTGCTACAGTGGCCTCCTTTAACCATGGCCTCCAAACAATCTAGAACTCACACAAAACTGAGCTGGAACTAAATTGAGAAGACCGATGTCACCTGACCCTCTGTGGAGAAGCAGTACAGACCTCAGACAGCTTCTCATCAGCAAGATTTGCGTGGCAGTGCCACAATGTAATCTTCAGCTGTTAAATTCAGCTCTTGTGTTTTGTCGTTGATATTTTAATCAACATTATTCTACAAAGGTAGGTTAAGCTAGAGCTGGTAGGTAAAAATTGAGTTTCTCAGAAATCTGGTCAGTGCATGAGCTCTATTTCTGCCCTTGTCAGCTAAGAGGCAGGATGTTGGAGCGACCGTAGCATTGAACAGAGTGAAATACGTGGCAAAGTGGCCTCCACTGAGCAGCAACTTGTGTCTTGTTGGTCTAGGGGTATGATTCTCGCTTTGGGTGTGAGAGGTCCCGGGTTCAAATCCCGGACGAGCCCTCTTCTGTCTTTGCACCATCTTTTCTTGAGCAGTTTCAGTCCATTCTGCCATCCCGGGTCAATCATACGCCACTGTCAATTAAGACTAAAGCTGCGTCTGCATGTTTTCATGCCCACTTCTCTCTGCTCTTCTTAGTTCTTAATCTGCAGTTTAAACTTTGACTTGACATTTTTCCAAAAATTGGTTTAGGAATGCAGCCCAAGCAGTGGAGATATGGCAAAAAAATAGATTCTTGGATCGCTTCACAGCCCTGTGAGCCTTCATCTTGCGTTTGCTAGATGCAGGAGCATCTGGGGGCTTGTTGGTGTTGGGGTGTGTTTTTTTTTCTTTTATTGCTGTAAGGGAGCAAGTGGGCCCAAGTTCAAATCCCAGATGAGCCCGCTTTGCAGCTCCTTGTTTTGAGTAGTGTCTGGGTACATGGTGGCTCGTTGGTCTAGGGGTATGATTCTCGCCTCGGGTGTGAGAGGTTCAGGGTTCAAATCCTGGACGAGCCCACATTGCTGAGAAGTATCAGTCATTTCTGCCTTCTTTCGGCCAATAATACTCCTGCATGTTTTCGTACCGATTTCTCCGAAAGGTGGGGGTGTGTCTAAGATGGTTCAGATCGGCTGCCATGCAGGGTAGCCGTTTGCGGTTGACTGGAGGCTCGTGTCCTTTGCTTTGATGTTTTTCTCAATATTGGTTTACAAGGTTCAGAGAGCGTTACACTGAACATTTAAAGGTCCCAGGTTCGATCCTGGGTTTACTCAGAGTGGAGCCGTGAATGCTTTCGGACACCATTCTGATGCTTGCTGGTTAGTTGCTTTTCGCAGATGCTCCTTGAATGTTTTCTACACTTCAAACAGAAGTGCAGACACTGTTGGTTCCATGTTGTAATGGTTAGCACTCTGGACTCTGAATCCAGTGATCTGAGTTCAACTCTTGGTGGAACCTTGGGGTCTGTCTGGCTGTGCTTGGCAAGGAGGAGCTTTGGGGTATGTCACAACTTTCTCTGTGGCAGTGTGTCTTAAAATGTATTGCTACAGTGGCCTCCTTTAACCATGGCCTCCAAACAATCTAGAACTCACATAAAACTGAGCTGGAACTAAATTGAGAAGACCGATGTCACCTGACCCTCTTTGGAGAAGCAGTACAGACCTCAGACAGCTTCTCATCAGCAAGATTTGCGTGGCAGTGCCACAATGTAGACTTCTGCTGTTAAATTCAGCTCTTGTGTTTTGTAGTTGATATTTTAATCAACATTATTCTACAACGGTAGGTTAAGCTAGAGCTGGTAGGTAAAAATTGAGTTTTTTTCAGATATCTGGTCAGTGCATGAGCTCTATTTCTTCCCTTGTCAGCTAAGAGGCAGGATGTTGGAGCGACCGTAGCAGCGAACAGAGTGATTTACATGGCAAAGTGGCCTCCACTGAGCAGCAACTTGTGGCTCGTTGGTCTAAGGGTATGATTCTCGCTTAGGGTGCGAGAGGTCCTGGGTTCAGATCCCGGACGAGCCCTCTTCTGTCTTTGCAGCATCTTTTCTTGAGCAGTTTCAGTCCATTCTGCCATCCCGGGTCAATCATACGCCACTGTCAATTAAGACTAAAGCTGCGTCTGCATGTTTTCATGCCCACTTCTCTCTGCTCTTCTTAGTTCTTAATCTGCAGTTTAAACTTTGACTTGACATTTTTCCAAATATTGGTTTAGGAATGCAGCCTAAGCAGTGGAGATATGGCAAAAAATAGATTCTTGGATCGTTTCACAGCCCTGTGAGCCTTCATCTTGCGTTCACTAGTTGCAGGAGCATCTGAGGGCTTGTTGGTGTTGGGGTGTGTTTTTTTATTTATTTTATTGCTGTATGGGAGCAAGTGGACACAAGTTCAAATCCCAGATGAGCCCGCTTTGCAGCTCCTTGTTTTGAGTAGTGTCGGTGCACATGGTGGCTCGTTGGTCTAGAGGTATGATTCTTGCTTTGGGTGTGAGAGGTCCCGGGTTCAAATCCCGGACGAGCCCAGATTGAGCATATTGCTGAGAAGTATCAGTCAATTCTGCCTTCTTTCGGTCAATAATACTCCTGCATGTTTTCGTGCTGATTTCTCCCTGTTCTTAGTTCCTCATCTGCAGTTTAAACTTTGTACAACACTTCGCTCTTTGGGTTTCCGCACTTTCACTGAAAGGTGGGGGTGTGTCTAAGATGGTTCAGATCGGCTGCCATGCAGGGTAGCCGTTTGCGGTTGACTGGAGGCTCGTGTCCTTTGCTTTGGTGTTTTTCTCAATATTGGTTTACAAGGTTCAGAGAGCGTTACACTGAACATTTAAAGGTCCCAAGTTCGATCCTGGGTTTACTCAGAGTGGAGCCGTGAATTCTTTCGGATACCATTCTGATGCTTGCTGGTTAGTTGCTTTTCGCAGAGCCTCCTTGAATGTTTTCTACACTTCAAACAGATGTGCAGACACTGTTGGTTCCATGGTGTAACGGTTAGCACTCTGGACTCTGAATCCAGTGATCCTAGTTCAGCTCTTGGTGGAACCTTGGGGTCTGTCTGGCTGTGCTTGGCAAGGAGGAGCTTTGAGGTAGGTCACAACTTTCTCTGTGGCAGTGTGTCTTAATATGTATTGCTACAGTGGCCTCCTTTAACCATGGCCTCCAAACAATGTAGAACTCACATAAAACTGAGCTGGAACTAAATAGAGGTGACCGATGTCACCTGACCCTCTGTGGAGAAGCAGTACAGACCTCAGACAGCTTCTCATCAGCAAGATTTGCGTGGCAGTGCCACAATGTAGACTTCTACTGTTAAATTCAGCTCTTGTGTTTTGTCGTTGATATGTTAATCAACATTATTCTACAAAGGTAGGCCAAGCTAGACCTGGTAGGTAAAAATTGAGTTTCTCAGAAATCTGGTCAGTGCATCTGGTCAGAGCTCTATTTCTGCCCTTGTCAGCTAAGAGGCAGGATGTTGGAGCTACCGTAGCATCGAACAGAGTGAAATACGTGGCAAAGTGGCCTCCACTGAGCAGCAACTTGTGGCTTGTTGGTCTAGGGGTATGATTCTCGCTTAGGGTGCGAGAGGTCCCGGTATCAAATCCCGGATGAGCCCTCTTCTGTCTTTGCAGCATCTTTTCTTGAGCAGTTTCAGTCCATTCTGCCATCCCGGGTCAAACATACGCCACTGTCAATTAAGACTAAAGCTGCGTCTGCATGTTTTCATGCCCACTTCTCTCTGCTCTTCTTAGTTCTTAATCTGCAGTTTAAACTTTGACTTGACATTTTTCCAAAAATTGGTTTAGGAATGCAGCTCAAGCAGTGGAGATATGGAAAAAAAAAGATGTCACAACTTTCTCTACGGCAGTGTGTCTTAAAATGTATTGCTACAGTGGCCTCCTTTAACCATGGCCTCCAAACAATCTAGAACTCACATAAAACTGAGCTGGAACTAAATTTAGAAGACCGATGTCACCTGAACCTCTGTGGAGAAGCAGTACAGACCTCAGACAGCTTCTCCTCAGCAAGATTTGCGTGGCAGTGCCACAATGTAGACTTCTGCTGTTAAATTCAGTTCTTGTGTTTTGTCGTTGATATTTTAATCAACATTATTCTACAAAGGTAGGCCAAGCTAGAGCTGGTAGGTAAAAATTGAGTTTCTCAGAAATCTGGTCAGTGCATGAGCTCTATTTCTGCCCTTGTCAGCTAAGAGCCAGGATGTTGGAGCGACCGTAGCATCGAACAGAGTGAAATACGTGTCAAAGTGGACTCCACTGAACAGCAACTTGTGGCTCGTTGGACCAGGGGTATGATTCTCGCTTAGGGTGCGAGAGGTCCCGGGTTCAAATCCTGGACGAGCCCACATTGAGCATATTGCTGAGAAGTATCAGTCAATTTTGCCTTCTTTCGGTCAATAATACTCCTGCATATTTTCGTGCCGATTTCTCCCTGTTCGTAGTTCCTCATCTGCAATTTAAACTTTGTAAAACACTTCTCTCTTTGGGTTCCCGTGCTTTCTCTGAAAGGCGGGGGTGTGTCTAAGATGGTTCAGATCGGCTGCCATGCAGGGTAGCCGTTTGCGGTTGACTGGAGGCTCGGGTCCTTTGCTTTGATGTTTTTCTCAATATTAGTTTACAAGGTTCAGAGAGCGTTACACTGAACATTTAAAGGTCCCAGGTTCGATCCTGGGTTTACTCAGAGTGGAGCCGTAAATGCTTTTCGGACACCATTCTGATGCTTGCTGGTTAGTTGCTTTCCGCAGAGCCTCCTTGAATTTTTTCTACACTTCAAACAGATGTGCAGACACTGTTGGTTCCATGGTGTAACGGTTAGCACTCTGGACTCTGATCCAGTGATCTGAGTTCAAATCTCGGTGGAACCTTCAAGAGTATGTCTGGCTGTGCTTGGCAAGGAGGAGCTTTGGGGTATGTCACAACTTTCTCTGTGGCAGTGTGCATTAAAATGTATTGCTACAGAGGCCTCCTTTAATCATGGCCTCCAAACAATCAAGAACTCACATAAAACTGAGCTGGAACTAAATTGAGAAGACCGATGTCACCTGACCCTCTGTGGTGAAGCAGTACAGACCTCAGACAGCTTCTCATCAGCAAGATTTGCGTGGCAGTGCCACAATGTAGACTTCTGCTGTTAAATTCAGCTCTTGTGTTTTGTAGTTGATATTTTAATCATCATTGATCTACAAAGGTAGGCCAAGCTAGAGCTGGTAGGTAAAAATTGAGTTTCTCAGAAATCTGGTCAGTGCATGAGCTCTATTTCTGCCATTGTCAGCTAAGAGGCAGGATGTTGGAGCGACCGTAGCATCGAACAGAGTGAAATACGTGGCAAAGTGGCAACTTGTGTCTTGTTGGTCTAGGGGTATGATTCTCGCTTCGGGTGTGAGAGGTCCCGTTTTCAAATCCCGGACGAGCCCTCTTCTGTCTTTGCACCATCTTTTCTTGAGCAGTTTCAGTCCATTCTGCCATCCCGGGTCAATCATACGCCACTGTCAATTAAGACTAAAGCTGCGTCTGCATGTTTTCATGCCCACTTCTCTCTGCTCTTCTTAGTTCTTAATCTGCAATTTAAACTTTGACTTGACATTTTTCCAAAAATTGGTTTAGGAATGCGGCCCAAGCAGTGGAGATATGGCAAAAAAATAGATTCTTGGATCGCTTCACAGCCCTGTGAGCCTTCATCTTGCGTTTGCTAGATGCAGGAGCATCTGAGGGCTTGTTGGTGTTGGGGTGTGTTTTTTTTCTTTTATTGCTGTAAGGGAGCAAGTGGGCCCAAGTTCAAATCCCAGATGAGCCCGCTTTGCAGCTCCTTGTTTTGAGTAGTGTCTGTGTACATGGTGGCTCGTTGGTCTAGGGGTATGATTCTCGCTTCGGGTGTGAGAGGTCCAGGGTTCAAATCCTGGACGAGCCCACATTGAGCATATTGCTGAGAAGTATCAGTCAATTCTGCCTTCTTTCGGTCAATAGTACTCCTGCATGTTTTCATGCTGATTTCTCCCTGTCCGTAGTTCCTCATCTGCTATCATCAGTTAAGCTTCACAGACCACATTGCTACAACTACCCGGTCCTGCAGGTTTGCCTTATACAACATTAGAAAGATTAGACCCTTCCTGTCAGAGCAAGCAACCCAACTTCTTGTCCAAGCTCTTGTTCTCCCCAGACTGGACTATTGTAATGCTCTCCTGGCGGGCCTTCCTGCATGTACTGTCAAGCCTCTGCAATTGATACAGAATGCAGCAGCGAGGGTTGTCTTCAATGAGCCAAAGAAAGCTCACGTTACTCCGCTCCTCATCAGGTTACACTGGCTACCAGTAGCTGCTCGCATCAAATTCAAGGTACTGATGCTAGCCTACAAGACGACCACTGGCACGGCACCAACTTACCTAAACTCATTGGTTAAATTCTTATGTGCCCTCCAGAATTTTGCGCTCTGCAAGTGATCGACGCCTTGTGGTACCATCCCAAAGAAGTTCAAAATCACTCTCAAGGACCTTTTCCTGGACTGTCCCCAGCTTGTGGAATGACCTCCCAATCTCAATTCGTACAGCTGAGTCTTTACTCATTTTCAAGAAACAGCTAAAGACTCATCTTTTTCGCCTGCACTTAACCAACTAACACTAGCACTTTTCCTTTTCTTGTCTTTTAATTAAAAAACAAACAAACAAAACAAAAAAAACTACCTATGCGTTCTATACTAGACTAACTGAGACTTGTCATGGCACTTGTATACTGTTGTTGTTCTCTTGTTGACCTGACTGCTTCTGTTGTTCTCATTTGTAAGTCGCTTTGGATAAAAGCGTCTGCTAAATGATTAAATGTAAATGTAAATGTATTTAAACTTTGTACAACACTTCGCTCTTTGGGTTCCCGCACTTTCACTGAAAGGTGGGGGTATGTCTAAGATGGTTCAGATCGGCTGCCATGCAGGGTAGCCGTTTGCGGTTGACTGGAGACTCGTGTCCTTTGCTTTGATGTTTTTCTCAATATTGGTTTACAAGGTTCAGAGAGCGTTACACTGAACATTTAAAGGTCCCAGGTTCAATCCTGGGTTTACTCAGAGTGGAGCCGTGAATGCTTTCGGACACCATTCTGATGCTTGCTGGTTAGTTGCTTTTCGCAGATGCTCCTTGAATGTTTTCTACATTCAAACAGATGTGCAGACACTGTTGGTTCCATGGTGTAATGGTTAGCACTCTGGACTCTGAATCCAGTGATCCGAGTTCAACTCTTGGTGGAACCTTGGGGTCTGTCTGGTTGTGCTTGGCAAGGAGGAGCTTTGGGGTAGGTCACAACTTTCTCTGTGGCAGTGTGTCTTAAAATGTATTGCTACAGTGGCCTCCTTTAACCATGGCCTCCAAACAATCTAGAACTCACATAAAACTGAGCTGGAACTAAATTGAGAAGATAGATGTCACCTGACCCTCTGTGGAGAAGCAGTACAGACCTCAGACAGCTTTTCATCAGCAAGAGTTGCGTGGCAGTGCCACAATGTAGACTTCTGCTGTTAAATTCAGCTCTTGTGTTTTGTAGTTGATATTTTAATCAACATTATTCTACAAAGGTAGGCCAAGCTAGAGCTGGTAGGTAAAAATTGAGTTTCTCAGAAATCTGGTCAGTGCATCCGGTCAGAGCTCTATTTCTGCCCTTGTCAGCTAAGAGGCAGGATATTGGAGCGACGGTAGCATCGAACAGAGTGAAATACGTGGCAAAGTGGCCTCCACTAAGCAGCAACTTGTGGCTCGTTGGTCTAGGGGTATGATTCTCGCTTAGGGTGCGAGAGGTCCCGGGTTCAAATCCCGGACGAGCCCTCTTCTGTCTTTGCAGCATCTTTTCTTGAGCAGTTTCAGTCCATTCTGCCATCCCGGGTCAAACATACGCCACTGTCAATTAAGACTAAAGCTGCGTCTGCATGTTTTCATGCCCACTTCTCTCTGCTCTTCTTAGTTCTTAATCTGCAGTTTAAATTTTGACTTGACATTTTTCCAAAAATTGGTTTAGGAATGCAGCCCAAGCAGTGGAGATATGGCAAAAAAATAGATTCTTGGATCGCTTCACAGCCCTGTGATCCTTCATCTTGCGTTTGCTAGATGCAGGAGCATCTGAGGGCTTGTTGGTGTTGGGGTGTGTTTTTTTTTCTTTTATTGCTGTATGGGAGCAAGTGGGCCCAAGTTCAAATCCCAGATGAGCCCGATTTGCAGCTCCTTGTTTTGAGTAGTGTCTGGGTACATGGTGGCTCGTTGGTCTAGGGGTATGATTCTTGCTTCGGGTGTGAGAGGTCCCGGGTTCAAATCCCGGACGAGCCCACATTGAGCATATTGCTAAGAAGTATCAGTCAATTCTGCCTTCTTTCGGTCAATACTACTCCTGCATGTTTTTGTGCTGATTTCTCCCTGTTCGTAGTTCCTCATCTGCAATTTAAACTTTGTACAACACTTCGCTCTTTGGGTTCCGGCGCTTTCACTGAAAGGTGGGGGTGTGTCTAAAATTGTTCAGATCGGCTGCCATGCAGGGTAGCCGTTTGCGGTTGACTGGAGGCTCGTGTCCTTTGCTTTGATGTTTTTCTCAATATTGGTTTACAAGGTTCAGAGAGCGTTACACTGAACATTTAAAGGTCCCAGGTTCGATCCTGGGTTTACTCAGAGTGGAGCCGTGAATGCTTTTCGGACACCATTCTGATGCTTGCTGGTTAGTTGCTTTTCGCAGAGCCTCCTTGAATGTTTTCTACACTTCAAACAGATGTGCAGACACTGTTGGTTCCATGGTGTAACGGTTAGCCCTCTGGACTCTGAACCCAGTGATCTGAGTTCAAATTTCGGTGGAACCTTCAAGAGTCTGTCTGGCTGTGCTTGGCAAGGAGGAGCTTTGGGGTATGTCACAACTTTCTCTGTGGCAGTGTGTCTTAAAATGTATTGCTACAGTGGCCTCCTTTAACCATGGCCTCCAAACAATCTAGAACTCACATAAAACTGAGCTGGAACTAAATTGAGAAGACCGATGTCACCTGACCCTCTGTGGAGAAGCAGTACAGACCTCAGACAGCTTCTCATCAGCAAGATTTGCGTGACAGTGCCACAATGTAGACTTCTGCTGTTAAATTCAGCTCTTGTGCTTTGTCGTTGATATTTTAATCAACATTACTCTACAAAGGTAGGCCAAGTTAGAGCTGGTAGGTAAAAATTGAGTTTCTTAGAAATCTGGTCAGTGCATTTGGTCAGAGCTCTATTTCTGCCCTTGTCAGCTAAGAGGCAGGATATTGGAGCGACCGTAGCATCGAACAGAGTGAAATACATGGCAAAGTGGCCTCCACTGAGCAGCAATTTGTGGCTCGTTGGTCTAGGGGTATGATTCTCGCTTAGGGTGCGAGAGGTCCCGGGTTCAAATCCCGGACGAGCCCTCTTCTGTCTTTGCAGCATCTTTTCTTGAGCAGTTTCAGTCCATTCTGCCATCCCGGGTCAATCATACGCCACTGTCAATTAAGACTAAAGCTGCGTCTGCATGTTTTCATGCCCACTTCTCTCTGCTCTTCTTAGTTCTTAATCTGCAGTTTAAACTTTGACTTGACATTTTTCCAAAAATTGGTTTTGGGTAATGCAGCCCAAGCTGTGGAGATATGGCAAAAAATAGATTCTTGTATCGCTTTACGGCCCTGTGAGCCTTCATCTTGCGTTTGCTAGTTGCAGGAGCATCTGAGGGCTTGTTGGTGTTGGGGCGTGTTTTTTTTTCTTCTATTGCTGTATGGGAGCAAGTGGATCCAAGTTCAAATCCCAGATAAACCTGCTTTGCAGCTCCTTGTTTTGAGTAGTGTCTGGTTACATGGTGGCTCGTTGGTCTAGGGGTATGATTCTCGCTTCGGGTTTGAGAGGTCCTGGGTTCAAATCCCGGACGAGCCCACATTGAGCATATTGCTGAGAAGTATAAGTCATTTCTGCCTTCTTTCGGCCAATAATACTCCTGCATGTTTTCGTGCTGATTTCTCCCTGTTCGTAGTTCCTCATCTCCAATTTAAACTTTGTACAACACTTCGCTCTTTGGGTTCCCGCGCTTTCACTGAAAGGTGGGGTTGTGTCTAAGATGGTTCAGATCGGCTGCCATGCAGGGTAGCCGTTTGCGGTTGACTGGAGGCTCGGGTCCTTTGCTTTGATGTTTTTCTCAATATTAGTTTACAAGGTTCAGAGAGCGTTACACTGAACATTTAAAGGTCCCAGGTTCGATCCTGGGTTTACTCAGAGTGGAGCCGTGAATGCTTTTCGGACACCATTCTGATGCTTGCTGGTTAGTTGCTTTTCGCAGAGCCTCCTTGAATGTTTTCTACACTTCAAACAGACGTGCAGACACTGTTGGTTCCATGGTGTAACGGTTAGCACTCTGGACTCTGAATCCAGTGATCCGAGTTCAACTCTTGGTGGAACCTTGGGGTCTGTCTGGCTGTGCTTGGCAAGGAGGAGCTTTGGGGTATGTCACAACTTTCTCTGTGGCAGTGTGTCTTAAAATGTATTGCTACAGTGGCCTCCTTTAACCATGGCCTCCAAACAATCTAGAACTCACATAAAACTGAGCTGGAACTAAATTGAGAAAACCGATGTCACGTGACCCTCTTTGGAGAAGCAGTACAGACCTCAGACAGCTTCTCATCAGCAAGATTTGCGTGGCAGTGCCACAATGTAGACTTCTGCTGTTAAATTCAGCTCTTGTGTTTTGTCGTTGATATTTTAATCAACATTATTCTACAAAGGTAGGCCAAGCTAGAGTAGGTAGGTAAAAATTGAGTTGCTCAGAAATCTGGTCAGTGCATCTGGTCAGAGCTCTATTTCTGCCCTTGTCAGCTAAGAGGCAGGATGTTGGAGCGACCGTAGCATCGAACAGAGTGAATTACATGGCAAAGTGGCCTCCACTGAGCAGCAACTTGGTGGTACCTTCAAGAGTCTGTCTGGCTGTGCTTGGCAAGGAGGTGCTTTGGGGTATGTCACAACTTTCTCTGTGGCAGTGTGTCTTAAAATGTATTGCTACAGTGGCATCCTTTAACCATGGCCTCCAAACAATCTAGAACTCACATAAAACTGAGCTGGAACTAAATTGAGAAGACAGATGTCACCTGACCCTCTGTGGAGAAGCAGTACAGACCTCAGACAGCTTCTCATCAGCAAGATTTGCGTGGCAGTGCCACAATGTAGACTTCTGCTGTTAAATTCAGCTCTTGTGTTTTGTCGTTGATATTTAAATCAACATTATTCTACAAAAGTAGGCCAAGCTAGAGCTGGTAGGTAAAAATTGAGTTTCTCAGAAATCTGGTCAGTGCATCTGGTCAGAGCTCTATTTCTGCCCTTGTCAGCTAAGAGGCAGGATGTTGGAGCGACCGTAGCATCGAACAGAGTGAAATACGTGGCGACGTGGCCTCCACTGAGCAGCAACTTGGTGGTACCTTCAAGAGTCTGTCTGGCTGTGCTTGGCAAGGAGGTGCTTTGGGGTATGTCACAACTTTCTCTGTGGCAGTGTGTCTTAAAATGTATTGCTACAGTGGCCTCCTTTAACCATGGCCTCCAAACAATCTAGAACTCACATAAAACTGAGCTGGAACTAAATTGAGAAGACCGATGTCACCTGACCCTCTGTGGAGAAGCAGTACAGACCTCAGACAGCTTCTCATCAGCAAGATTTGCGTGGCAGTGCCACAATGTAGACTTCTGCTGTTAAATTCAGCTCGTGTGTTTTGTCGTTGATATTTTAATCAACATTATTCTACAAAGGTAGGCCAAGCTAGAGCTGGTAGGTAAAAATTGAGTTTCTCAGAAATCTGGTGAGTGCATCTGGTCAGAGCTCTATTTCTGCCCTTGTCAGCTAAGAGGCAGGATGTTGGAGCGACAGTAGCATCGAACAGAGTGAAAGACGTGGCAAAGGGGCCTCCACTGAGCAGCAACTTGTGGCTCGTTGGTCTAGGGGTATGATTCTTGCTTCGGGTGTGAGAGGTCCCGGGTTCAAATCCCGGATGAGCCCACATTGAGCATATTGCTGAGAAGTATCAGTCAATTCTGCCTTCTTTCGGTCAATAGTACTCCTGCATGTTTTCGTGCTGATTTCTCCCTGTTCGTAGTTCCTCATCTGCAATTTAAACTTTGTAATACACTTCGCTCATTGGGTTCCCGCACTTTCACTGAAAGGTGGGGGTGTGTCTAAGATGGTTCAGATCGGCTGCCATGCAGGGTAGCCGTTTGCGGTTGACTGGAGGCTCGTGTCCTTTGCTTTGATGTTTTTTTAAATATTGGTTTACAAGGTTCAGAGAGCGTTACACTGAACATTTAAAGGTCCCAGGGTTGATCCTGGGTTTACTCAGAGTGGAGCCGTGAATGCTTTTCGGACACCATTCTGATGCTTGCTAGTTAGTTGCTTTTCGCAGAGCCTCCTTGAATGTTTTCTACACTTCAAAAAGATGTGCAGACACTGTTGGTTCCATGGTGTAACGGTTAGCACTCTGGACTCTGAATCCAGTGATCTGAGTTCAAATCTTGGTGGAACCTTCAAGAGTCTGTCTGCCTGTGCTTGGCAAGGAGGAGCTTTGGGGTATGTCACAACTTTCTCTGTGGCATTGTGTCTTAAGATGTATTGCTACACTGGCCTCCTTTAACCATGGCCTCCAAACAATCTAGAACTCACATAAAACTGAGCTGGAACTAAATTGAGAAGACAGATGTCACCTGACCCTCTGTGGAGAAGCAGTACAGACCTCAGACAGCTTCTCATCAGCAAGATTTGCGTGGCAGTGCCACAATGTAGACTTCTGCTGTTAAATTCAGCTCTTGTGTTTTGTCGTTGATATTTAAATCAACATTATTCTACAAAAGTAGGCCAAGCTAGAGCTGGTAGGTAAAAATTGAGTTTCTCAGAAATCTGGTCAGTGCATCTGGTCAGAGCTCTATTTCTGCCCTTGTCAGCTAAGAGGCAGGATGTTGGAGCGACCGTAGCATCGAACAGAGTGAAATACGTGGCAAAGTGGCCTCCACTGAGCAGCAACTTGGTGGTACCTTCAAGAGTCTGTCTGGCTGTGCTTGGCAAGGAGGTGCTTTGGGGTATGTCACAACTTTCTCTGTGGCAGTGTGTCTTAAAATGTATTGCTACAGTGGCCTCCTTTAACCATGGCCTCCAAACAATCTAGAACTCACATAAAACTGAGCTGGAACTAAATTGAGAAGACCGATGTCACCTGACCCTCTGTGGAGAAGCAGTACAGACCTCAGACAGCTTCTCATCAGCAAGATTTGCGGGGCAGTGCCACAATGTAGACTTCTGCTGTTAAATTCAGCTTGTGCGTTTTGTCGTTGATATTTTAATCAACATTATTCTACAAAGGTAGGCCAAGCTAGAGCTGGTAGGTAAAAATTGAGTTTCTCAGAAATCTGGTGAGTGCATCTGGTCAGAGCTCTATTTCTGCCCTTGTCAGCTAAGAGGCAGGATGTTGGAGCGACAGTAGCATCGAACAGAGTGAAAGACGTGGCAAAGGGGCCTCCACTGAGCAGCAACTTGTGGCTCGTTGGTCTAGGGGTATGATTCTCGCTTCGGGTGTGAGAGGTCCCGGGTTCAAATCCCGAACGAGCCCACTTGAGCATATTGCTGAGATGTATCAGTCAATTCTGCCTTCTTTCGGTCAATAGTACTCCTGCATGTTTTCGTGCTGATTTCTCCCTGTTCGTAGTTCCTCATCTGCAATTTAAACTTTGTACAACACTTCGCTCTTTGGGTTCCCGCACTTTCACTGAAAGGTGGGGGTGTGTCTAAGATGGTTCAGATCGGCTGCCATGCAGGGTAGCCATTTGCGGTTGACTGGAGGCTCGTGTCCTTTGCTTTGATGTTTTTCTCAATATTGGTTTACAAGGTTCAGAGAGCGTTACACTGAACATTTAAAGGTCCCAGGTTCGATCCTGGGTTTACTCAGAGTGGAGCCGTGAATGCTTTCAGACACCATTCTGATGCTTGCTGGTTAGTTGCTTTTCGCAGATGCTCCTTGAATGTTTTCTACACTTCAAACAGATGTGCAGACACTGTTGGTTCCATGGTGTAATGGTTAGCACTCTGGACTCTGAATCCAGTGATCCGAGTTCAAATCTTGGTGGAACCTTGGGGTCTGGCTGTGCTTGGCAAGGAGGAGCTTTGGGGTATGTCACAACTTTCTCTGTGGCAGTGTGTCTTAAAATGTATTGCTACAGTGGCCTCCTTTAACCATGGCCTCCAAACAATCTAGAACTCACATAAAACTGAGCTGGAACTAAATTGAGAAGACCGATGTCACCTGACCCTCTTTGGAGAAGCAGTACAGACCTCAGACAGCTTCTCATCAGCAAGATTTGCGTGGCAGTGCCACAATGTAGACTTCTGCTGTTAAATTCAGTTCTTGTGTTTTGTCGTTGATATTTTAATCAACATTATTCGACAAAGGTAGGCCAAGCTAGAGCTGGTAGGTAAAAATTGAGTTGCTCAGAAATCTGGTCAGTGCATCTGGTCAGAGCTCTATTTCTGCCCTTGTCAGCTAAGAGGCAGGATATTGGAGCGACCGTAGCATCGAACAGAGTGAAATACATGGCAAAGTGGCCTCCACTGAGCAGCAACTTGTGGCTCATTGGTCTAGGGGTATGATTCTCGCTTAGGGTGCGAGAGGTCCCGGGTTCAAATCCCGGATGAGCCCTCTTCTGTCTTTGCAGCATCTTTTCTTGAGCAGTTTCAGTCCATTCTGCCATCCCGGGTCAATCATACGCCACTGTCATTTAAGACTAAAGCTGCGTCTGCATGTTTTCATGCCCACTTCTCTCTGCTCTTCTTAGTTCTTAATCTGCAGTTTAAACTTTGACTTTAAATTTTTCCAAAAATTGGTTTAGGAATGCAGCCCAAGCAGTGGAGATATGGCAAAAAATAGATTCTTGGATCGCTTTACGGCCCTGTGAGCCTTCATCTTGCGTTTGCTAGATGCAGGAGCATCTGAGGGCTTGTTGGTGTTGGGGTGTGTTTTTTTTTCTTTTATTGTTGTATGGGAGCAAGTGGGCCCAAGTTCAAATCCCAGATGAGCCCGCTTTGCAGCTCCTTGTTTTGAGTAGTGTCTGGTTACATGGTGGCTCGTTGGTCTAGGGGTATGATTCTCGCTTCGGGTTTGAGAGGTGCTGGGTTCAAATCCCGGACGAGCCCACATTGAGCATATTGCTGAGAAGTATCAGTCATTTCTGCCTTCTTTCGGCCAATAATACTCCTGCATGTTTTCGTGCTGATTTCTCCCTGTTCGTAGTTCCTCATCTCCAATTTAAACTTTGTACAACACTTCGCTCTTTGGGTTCCCGCGCTTTCACTGAAAGGTGGGGTTGTGTCTAAGATGGTTCAGATCGGCTGCCATGCAGGGTAGCCGTTTGCGGTTGACTGGAGGCTCGGGTCCTTTGCTTTGATGTTTTTCTCAATATTAGTTTACAAGGTTCAGAGAGCGTTACACTGAACATTTAAAGGTCCCAGGTTCGATCCTGGGTTTACTCAGAGTGGAGCCGTGAATGCTTTTCGGACACCATTCTGATGCTTGCTGGTTAGTTGCTTTTCGCAGAGCCTCCTTGAATGTTTTCTACACTTCAAACAGATGTGCATACACTGTAGGTTCCATGGTGTAACGGTTAGCACTCTGGACTCTGAATCCAGTGATCTGAGTTCAACTCTTGGTGGAACCTTGGGGTCTGTCTGGCTGTGCTTGGCAAGGAGGAGCTTTGACATAGGTCACAACTTTCTCTGTGGCAGTGTGTCTTAATATGTATTGCTACAGTGGCCTCCTTTAACCATGGCCTCCAAACAATGTAGAACTCACATAAAACTGAGCTGGAACTAAATTGAGAAAACCGATGTCACGTGACCCTCTTTGGAGAAGCAGTACAGACCTCAGACAGCTTCTCATCAGCAAGATTTGCGTGGCAGTGCCACAATGTAGACTTCTGCTGTTAAATTCAGCTCTTGTGTTTTGTCGTTGATATTTTAATCAACATTATTCTACAAAGGTAGGCCAAGCTAGAGCTGGTAGGTAAAAATTGAGTTGCTCAGAAATCTGGTCAGTGCATCTGGTCAGAGCTCTATTTCTGCCCTTGTCAGCTAAGAGGCAGGATGTTGGAGCGACCGTAGCATCGAACAGAGTGAAATACATGGCAAAGTGGCCTCCACTGAGCAGCAACTTGTGGATTGTTGGTCTAGGGGTATGATTCCCGCTTAGGGTGCGAGAGGTCCCGGGTTCAAATCCCGGACGAGCCCTCTTCTGTCTTTGCAGCATCTTTTCTTGAGCAGTTTCAGTCCATTCTGCCATCGCGGGTCAAACACACGCCACTTTCAATTAAGACTAAACCTCCTTCTGCATGTTTTCATGCCCACTTCTCTCTGCTCTTCTTAGTTCTTAATCTGCAGTTTAAACTTTGACTTTACATTTTTCCAAAAATTGGTTTAGGAATGCAGCCCAAGCAGTGGAGATATGGCAAAAAATAGATTCTTGTATCGCTTTACGGCCCTGTGAGCCTTCATCTTGCGTTTGCTAGATGCAGGAGCATCTGAGGGCTTGTTGGTGTTGGGGTGTGTTTTTTTTCTTCTTTTATTGCTGTATGGGAGCAAGTGGGCCCCAGTTCAAATCCCAGATGAGCCCGCTTTGCAGCTCCTTGTTTTGAGTAGTGTCTGTGTACATGGTGGCTTGTTGGTCTAGGGGTATGATTCTTGCTTCGGGTGTGAGAGGTCCCGGGTTCAAATCCCGGACGAGCCCACATTGAGCATATTGCTGAGAAGTATCAGTCAATTCTGCCTTCTTTCGGTCAATAGTACTGATTTCTCCCTGTTCGTAGTTCCTCATCTGCAATTTAAACTTTGTACAACACTTCGCTCTTTGGGTTCCCGCACTTTCACTGAAAGGTGGGGCTGTGTCTAAGATGGTTCAGATCGGCTGCCATGCAGGGTAGCCGTTTGCGGTTGACTGGAGGCTCGTTTCCTTTGCTTTTATGTTTTTCTCAATATTGGTTTACAAGGTTCAGAGAGCGTTACACTGAACATTTAAAGGTCCCAGGTTCGATCCTGGGTTTACTCAGAGTGGAGCCGTGAATGCTTTCGGACACCATTCTGATGCTTGCTGGTTAGTTGCTTTTCGAAGATGCTCCTTGAATGTTTTCTACACTTCAAACAGATGTGCAGACACTGTTGGTTCCATGGTGTAATGGTTAGCACTCTGGACTCTGAATCCAGTGATCCGAGTTCAAATCTTGGTGGAACCTTCAAGAGTCTGTCTGGCTGTGCTTGGCAAGGAGGTGCTTTGGGGTATGTCACAACTTTCTCTGTGGCAGTGTGTCTTAAAATGTATTGCTACAGTGGCCTCCTTTAACCATAGCCTCCAAACAATCTAGAACCCACATAAAACTGAGCTGGAACTAAATTGAGAAGATCGATGTCACCTGACCCTCTGTGGAGAAGCAGTACAGACCTCAGACAGCTTCTCATCAGCAAGATTTGCGTGGCAGTGCCACAATGTAGACTTCAGCTGTTAAATTCAGCTCTTGTGTTTTGTAGTTGATATTTTAATCAACATTATTCTACAAAGGTAGGTTAAGCTAGAGCTGGTAGGTAAAAATTGAGTTTCTCAGAAATCTGGTCAGTGCATGAGCTCTATTTCTGCCCTTGTCAGCTAAGAGGCAGGATGTTGGAGCGATTGTAGCATCGAACATAGTGAAATACATGGCAAAGTGGCCTCCACTGAGTAGCAAATTGTGGCTCGTTGGTCTAGGGGTATGATTCTCGCATAGGGTGCGAGAGGTCCCGGGTTCAATTCCCGGACGAGCCCTCTTCTGTCTTTGCAGCATCTTTTCTTGAGCAGTTTCAGTCCATTCTGCCATCCCAGGTCAATCATATGCCACTGTCAATTAAGACTAAAGCTGCGTCTGCATGTTTTCATGCCCACTTCTCTCTGCTCTTCTTAGTTCTTAATCTGCAGTTTAAACGTTGACTTGACATTTTTCCAAAAATTGGTTTAGGAATGCAGCCCAAGCACTGGAGATATGGCAAAAAATAGATTCTTGGATCGCTTTACGACCCTGTGAGCCTTCATCTTGCGTTTGCTAGATGCAGTAGCATCTGAGGGCTTGTTGGTGTTGGGGTGTGTTTTTTTTTCTTCTATTGCTGTATGGGAGCAAGTGGACCCAAGTTCAAATCCCAGATGAACCCGCTTTGCAGCTCCTTGTTTTGAGTAGTGTCTGGTTACATGGTGGCTCGTTGGTCTAGGGGTATGATTCTCTTTTCGGGTGTGAGAGGTTCAGGGTTCAAATCCTGGACGAGCCCACATTGAGCATATTGCTGAGAAGTATCAGTCATTTCTGCCTTCTTTCGGCCAATAATACTCCTGCATGTTTTCGTGCCGATTTCTCCCTGTTCGTAGTTCCTCATCTCCTATTTAATCTTTGTACAACACTTCGCTCTTTGGGTTCCCGCGCTTTCACTGAAAGGTGGGGGTGTGTCTAAGATGGTTCAGATCGGCTGCCATGCAGGGTAGCCTTTTGCGGTTGACTGGAGGCTCGGGTCCTTTGCTTTGATGTTTTTCTCAATATTGGTTTACAAGGTTCAGAGAGCGTTACACTGAACATTTAAAGGTCCCAGGTTCGATCCTGGGTTTACTCAGAGTGGAGCCGTGAATGCTTTTCGGACACCATTCTGATGCTTGCTGGTTAGTTGCTTTTCGCGGAGCCTCCTTGAATGTTTTCTACACTTCAAACAGATGTGCAGACACTGTTGGTTCAATGGTGTAACGGTTAGCACTCTGGACTTTGAATCCAGTGATCCAAGTTCAAATCTTGGTGGAAGCTTCAAGAGTCTGTCTGGCTGTGCTTGGCAAGGAGGAGCTTTGGGGTATGTCACAACTTTCTCTGTGGCAGTGTGTCTTAAAATGTACAGCTACAGTGGCCTCCTTTAACCATGGCCTCCAAACAATCTAGAACTCACATAAAACTGAGCTGGAACTAAATTGAGAAGACCGATGTCACCTGACCCTCTGTGGAGTAGCAGTACAGACCTCAGACAGCTTCTCATCAGCAAGATTTGCGTGGCAGTGCCACAATGTAGACTTCAGCTGTTAAATTCAGCTCTTGTGTTTTGTCGTTGATATTTTAATCAACATTATTCTACAAAGGTAGGTTAAGCTAGAGCTGGTAGGTAAAAATTGAGTTTCTCAGAAATCTGGTCAGTGCATGAGCTCTATTTCTGCCCTTGTCAGCTAAGAGGCAGGATGTTGGAGCGACCGTAGCATCGAACAGAGTGAATTACATGGCAAAGTGGCCTCCACTGAGCAGCAACTTGTGGCTCGTTGGTCTAGGGGTAAGATTCTCGCTTAGGGTGCGAGAGGTCCCGGGTTCAAATCCTGGACGAGCCCTCTTCTGTCTTTGCAGCATCTTTTCTTGAGCAGTTTCAGTCCATTCTGCCATCCCGGGTCAATCATACGCCACTGTCAATTAAGACTAAAGCTGCGTCTGCATGTTTTCATGCCCACTTCTCTCTGCTCTTCTTAGTTCTTAATCTGCAGTTTAAACTTTGACTTGACATTTTTCCAAAAATTGGTTTAGGAATGCAGCCCAAGCAGTGGAGATATGGCAAAAAAATAGATTCTTGGATCGCTTCACAGCCCCGTGAGCCTTCATCTTGCGTTTGCTAGATGCAGGAGCATCTGAGGGCTTGTTGGTGTTGGGGTGTGTTTTTTTTTTCTTTTATTGCTGTATGGGAGCAAGTGGGCCCAAGTTCAAATCCCAGATGAGCCCGATTTGCAGCTCCTTGTTTTGAGTAGTGTCTGGGTACATGGTGGCTCGATGTTCTAGGGGTATGATTCTCGCTTCGGGTGTGAGAGGTCCCGGGTTCAAATCCCGGACGAGCCCACATTGAGCATATTGCTGAGAAGTATCAGTCAATTCTGCCTTCTTTCGGTCAATACTACTCCTGCATGTTTTTGTGCTGATTTCTCCCTGTTCGTAGTTCCTCATCTGCAATTTAAACTTTGTACAACACTTCGCTCTTTGGGTTCCGGCGCTTTCACTGAAAGGTGGGGGTGTGTCTAAAATTGTTCAGATCGGCTGCCATGCAGGGTAGCCGTTTGCGGTTGACTGGAGGCTCGTGTCCTTTGCTTTGATGTTTTTCTCTATATTGGTTTACAAGGTTCAGAGAGCGTTACACTGAACATTTAAAGGTCCCAGGTTCGATCCTGGGTTTACTCAGAGTGGAGCCATGAATGCTTTTCGGACACCATTCTGATGCTTGCTGGTTAGTTGCTTTCCGCAGAGCCTCCTTGAATATTTTCTACACTTCAAACAGATGTGCAGACACTGTTGGTTCCATGGTGTAACGGTTAGCACTCTGGACTCTGAATCCAGTGATCTGAGTTCAAATCTCGGTGGAACCTTCAAGAGTCTGTCTGGTTGTGCTTGGCAAGGAGGAGCTTTGGGGTATGTCACAACTTTCTCTGTGGCAGTGTGTCTTAAAATGTATTGCTACAGTGGCCTCCTTTAACCATGGCCTCTAAACAATCTAGAACTCACATAAAACTGAGCTGGAACTAAATTGAGAAGACCGATGTCACCTGACCCTCTGTGGAGAAGCAGTACAGACCTCAGACAGCTTCTCATCAGCAAGATTTTTGTGGCAGTGCCACAATGTAGACTTCTGCTGTTAAATTCAGCTCTTGTGTTTTGTCGTTGATATGTAAATCAACATTATTCTACAAAAGTAGGCCGAGCTAGAGCTGGTAGGTAAAAATTGAGTTTCTCAGAAATCTGGTCAGTGCATCTGGTCAGAGCTCTATTTCTGCCCTTGTCAGCTAAGAGGCAGGATGTTGGAGCGACCGTAGCATCGAACAGAGTGAAATACGTGGCAAAGTGGTCTACACTGAGCAGCAACTTGGTGGTACCTTCAAGAGTCTGTCTGGCTGTGCTTGGCAAGGAGGTGCTTTGGGGTATGTCACAACTTTCTCTGTGGCAGTGTGTCTTAAAATGTATTGCTACAGTGGCCTCCTTTAACCATGGCCTCCAAACAATCTAGAACTCACATAAAACTGAGCTGGAACTAAATTGAGAAGACCGATGTCACCTGACCCTCTGTGGAGAAGCAGTACAGACCTCAGACAGCTTCTCATCAGCAAGATTTGCGTGGCAGTGCCACAATGTAGACTTCTGCTGTTAAATTCAGCTCGTGTGTTTTGTCGTTGATATTTTAATCAACATTATTCTACAAAGGTAGGCCAAGCTAGAGCTGGTAGGTAAAAATTGAGTTTCTCAGAAATCTGGTGAGTGCATCTGGTCAGAGCTCTATTTCTGCCCTTGTCAGCTAAGAGGCAGGATGTTGGAGTGACAGTAGCATCGAACAGAGTGAAATACGTGGCAAAGGGGCCTCCACTGAGCAGCAACTTGTGGCTCGTTGGTCTAGGGGTATGATTCTCGCTTAGGGTGCGAGAGGTCCCGGGTTCAAATACCAGACAAGCCCTCTTCTGTCTTTGCACCAAACTTTGACTTGACATTTTTCCAAAAATTGGTTTAGGAATGCAGCCAAAGCAGTGGAGATATGGTAAAAAATAGATTCTTGGATCGCTTCACAGCCCTGTGAGCCTTCATCTTGCGTTTGCTAGATGCAGGAGCATCTGAGGGCTTGTTGGTGTTGGGGTGTGTTTTTTTTTTCTTTTATTGCTGTATGGGAGCAAGTGGGCCCAAGTTCAAATCCCAGATGAGCCCGATTTGCAGCTCCTTGTTTTGAGTAGTGTCTGGGTACATGGTGGCTCGTTGGTCTAGGGGTATGATTCTCGCTTCGGGTGTGAGAGGTCCCGGGTTCAAATCCCGGACGAGCCCACATTGAGCATATTGCTGGGAAGTATCAGTCAATTCTGCCTTCTTTCGGTCAATACTACTCCTGCATGTTTTTGTGCTGATTTCTCCCTGTTCGTAGTTCCTCATCTTCAATTTAAACTTTGTACAACACTTCGCTCTTTGGGTTCCGGCGCTTTCACTGAAAGGTGGGGGTGTGTCAAAAATTGTTCAGATCGGCTGCCATTTAGGGTAGCCGTTTGCGGTTGACTGGAGGCTCGTGTTCTTTGCTTTGATGTTTTTCTCTATATTGGTTTACAAGGTTCAGAGAGCGTTACACTGAACATTTAAAGGTCCCAGGTTCGATCCTGGGTTTACTCAGAGTGGAGCCGTGAATGCTTTTCGGACACCATTCTGATGCTTGCTGGTTAGTTGCTTTCCGCAGAGCCTCCTTGAATATTTTCTACACTTCAAACAGATGTGCTGACACTGTTGGTTCCATGGTGTAACGGTTAGCACTCTGGACTTTGAATCCAGTGATCTGAGTTCAAATCTCGGTGGAACCTTCAAGAGTCTGTCTGGCTGTGCTTGGCAAGGAGGAGCTTTGGGGTATGTCACAACTTTCTCTGTGGCAGTGTGTCTTAAAATGTATTGCTACAGTGGCCTCCTTTAACCATGGCCTCTAAACAATCTAGAACTCACATAAAACTGAGCTGGAACTAAATTGAGAAGACCGATGTCACCTGACCCTCTGTGGAGAAGCAGTACAGACCTCAGACAGCTTCTCATCAGCAAGATTTTTGTGGCAGTGCCACAATGTAGACTTCTGCTGTTAAATTCAGATCTTGTGTTTTGTCGTTGATATTTTAATCAACATTATTCTACAAAGGTAGGCCAAGCTAGAGCTGGTAGGTAAAAATTGAGTTTCTCAGAAATCTGGTCAGTGCATCTGGTCAGAGCTCTATTTCTGCCCTTGTCAGCTAAGAGGCAGGATGTTGGAGTGACTGTAGCATCGAACAGAGTGAAATACGTGGCAAAGTGGCCTCCACTGAGCAGCAAATTGTGGTTCGTTGGTCTAGGGGTATGATTCTCGCTTAGGGTGCGAGAGGTCCCGGGTTCAAATCCCAGACGAGCCCCCTTCTGTCTTTGCAGCATCTTTTCTTGAGCAGTTTCAGTCCATTCTGCCATCCCGGGTCAAACATACGCCACTGTCAATTAAGACTAAAGCTGCGTCTGCATGTTTTCATGCCCACTTCTCTCTGCTCTTCTTAGTTCTTAATCTGCAGTTTAAACTTTGACTTGACATTTTTCCAAAAATTTGTTTAGGAATGCAGCCCAAGCGGTGGAGATATGGTAAAAAATAGATTCTTGAATCGCTTCACGGCCCTGTGAGCCTTCATCTTGCGTTTGCTAGTTGCAGGAGCATCTGAGGGCTTGTTGGTGTTGGGGTGTGTTTTTTTTTTTTCTTTTATTGCTGTATGGGAGCAAGTGGGCCCAAGTTCAAATCCCAGATGAGCCCGCTTTGCAGCTCCTTGTTTTGAGTAGTGTCTGGCTACATGGTGGCTCGTTGGCCTACGGGTATGATTCTGGCTAAGGGTGCGAGAGGTCCCGGGTTCAAATCCCAGACGAGCCCTCTTCTGTCTTTGCAGCATCTTTTCTTGAGCAGTTTCAGTCCATTCTGCCATCCCGGGTCAAACATAAGCCACTGTCAATTAAAACTAAAGCTGCGTCTGCATGTTTTCATGCCCACTTCTCTCTGCTCTTTTTAGTTCTTAATCTGCAGTTTAAACTTTGACTTGACATTTTTCCAAAAATTGGTTTAGGAATGCAGCCCAAGCGGTGGAGATATGGCAAAAAATAGATTATTGGATCGCTTCACGGCCCTGTCTGCCTTCATCTTGCGATTGCTAGTTGCAGGAGCATCTGAGGGCTTGTTGTTGTTGGGGTGTGTTTTTTTTTCTTTTATTGCTGTATGGGAGCAAGTGGGCCCAAGTTCAAATCCCAGATGAGCCCGCTTTGCAGCTCCTTGTTTTGAGTAGTGTCTGGCTACATGGTGGCTCGTTGGTCTAGGGGTATGATTCTCACTTTGGGTGTGAAAGGTCCCAGGTTCAAATCCCGGACGACCCCACATTGAGCATATTGCTGAGAAGTATCAGTCAATTCTGCCATCTTTCGGCCAATAATACTCCTGCATGTTTTCGTGCCGATTTCTCCCTGTTCGTAGTTCCTCATCTGCAATTTAAACTTTGTACAACACTTCGCTCTTTGGGTTTCCGCACTTTCACTGAAAGTTGGGGGTGTGTCTAAGATGGTTCAGATCGGCTGCCATGCAGGGTAGCCGTTTGCGGTTGACTGGAGGCTCGTGTCCTTTGCTTTGATGTTTTTCTCAATATTGGTTTACAAGGTTCAGAGAGCATTACACTGAACATTTAAAGGTCCCAGGTTCGATCCTGGGTTTACTCAGAGTGGAGCCGTGAATGCTTTTCGGACACGATTCTGATGCTTGCTGGTTAGTTGCGTTTCGCAGAGCCTCCTTGAATGTTTTCTACACTTCAAACAGATGTGCAGACACTGTTGGTTCCATGGTGTAACGGTTAGAACTCTGGACTCTGAATCCAGTGATCCGAGTTCAAATCTCGGTGGAACCTTCAAGAGTCTGTCTGGCTGTGCTTGGCAAGGAGGAGCTTTGGGGTATGTCACAACTTTTTCCATAAAGTCCATTTTTTTTTGGAGCGTCCATTCAGGTATAAGTTTGAGGGCTCGTGTACGTGGGTTAAGGGGACCTGCGCGCTGACCCCAAAAAACTTTTGCCGGACGCGGCGTCGATGTCTGCCTGACCGCGCCAGCCCACGAGAGACCCCTGACCGGCCAGGAGGATCTGGACCCCCGAGGGGCCCCGCGGAAGCCCACCCAAATTTGTGGCCCCTAAATGCCATTCAGCACTTCTCCACAGGGTGGCGCACGGAGCAGTACACCTCAGGTTTAAAACAGTGGCATTTACCCGAATGGGGGGTGGACGATTTTTTTGCCCACGAAACCTATATTTGTCCATTTGACCTTTAAAGTTACAGAATGACCACGGAACCGATGCGGACCCCCGTCGGACCCCCAACCCGGGTCCCACTTACCCATTATTTGTCCATTTGACCATTATATTCACACGTTGACTGCGGATCATCTGCGGACCCCTTGCGGACCCCCAGCCTGGGTCCCACGAACCCAGTATTTGTCCATTTGACCATTATATTCACACAATGACTGCGGATCATCTGCGGACCACTTGCGGACCCCCACCCTGGGTCCCACGAACCCACTATTTGTCCATTTGACCATTATTTTCACACAATGACTGCGGATCATCTGCGGACCACTTGCGGACCCCCACCCTGGGTCCCACGAACCCACTATTTGTCCATTTGACCATTATATTCACAGAATGACCACGGATCACATGCGGAACATTTGCGGACCCCACCCCCTGGTCCCACGGACCCAATATTTGTCCATTTGACCATTAGCGTTAGAAATGGGCCTCGGTTGGACATTTTTTTCTGAGACATCCCAGGGGCCCAAAACTTGGAACGGGGGCCTCCCCCAGTGAGCTTACGAAGGCCCGGGGCCCAAGAGCCCTTGCAATCAGTGTCCACGAACCCGCTATGCTTAACACATTCAAATAAATGGCAAGTGGGATTTTTTTAGAAAAGTCCCAGGGGCCCGAAATTCGGAACGGTGGCTCTTTGGGGTCCCTGGACCGTGCAGTCAAAAGCGCGGGGCCCTAGTGCGATGCACTTTTTTTCCTTTAGTGCTATGACTACGTGCTTCGGGGCCCTGGGTGAGGGGCCCCTGAGATGCCAGAATCTCAAATCTGGGGGCCCTACGACCTATTGTCTCCGAACTGTGGGCGTTCCACCTCCCATCAAAACGCGTAACACTTTTGTGGACGTGGGGTCCCTTCTGTGACCGTTTGACCCCTAAAGAAGATCGTAGGGCCACCAGACTTCTGTGCCTGGTCGAGGGGATCCCCACGAGACACATATCCAAAATTCAGCCCGATCGGACCCTTGGGAGTCGTGTCCACGAATCAGCTAGGCCGAACGCAAGGGAATAAATGGCATATGGGATTTTTTTAGAAACGTCCCAGGGGCCCGAAATTTGGAACGGTGGATCTTGAGGGGCCCTAGAGCGTGCTGTCAAAAGCGCGAGGACTTAGCGCGATGCACTTTTTTCCTTGGTTCCTAGGGCTACGTACTTTTGGGCCCTGGGCGAGGGGCCCCTGAGATGCCAGAATCTCAAATCTGGGGGCCCTACAACCTACCGTCTCCGATATGTGGACATCCCACCTTCAATCAAAACGCGTACCTGTTTCGTGGACGTGGGCTCCCTTCTGTAACCCTTTGACCCCTTAATGAGATCGTAGGGCCACCAGACTTCTATGCCCGTTTGAGGGGATCCCCCCGAGACACATATCCAAATTTCGGCCCGATCGGACCGTTGCGAACCGTGTCCACGAACCCGCTAGTCCGAACCCATTCAAGTAAATGGCAGGTGGGATTTTTTTAGAAAAGTCCAACGGACCCAAAATTCAGTTTGGTGGGTCAAGGGGCCGCCTCGAGTGAGCTGCCAATGGTGCACGGCCGTAGGGACCTTGCAAGTCATGTCCACGAAACAACTATTCTAATACTGTAGAATATGCATAGAAAAAAAGTTGGATTTTGGTTAATTTCCCCATACGTGGTGCATGTCCACCAGCAATTTATTTGATGGGATATGTGTCCACTTGCAGTTTATTAAATAGCATTCCTATATGAATATATGGAAAATGGGATATGTGTTCATTTGCTGTTTATTAAATAGCAATTCTCTTACTGTTAATGAAAACACCTCTACTGTACTCAGCACGCTCAGCAGAGTCCATTCATGCCAGTTTTATCACATAATACTGTAAAATATGCATAAAAATTAATGTCCATGGGAGCACTACGGAGGTCCCGCCGAATAAATTGTAAAAGGACATTATTTAAAAAAAAACACCTCCCAGTTGCCATTTATTCAGCGCACCCTTCATAGTGGTTCCGTGGACAGATGAATTTTAGCGATTTCGTGGTTGAAGTCTCATCAGATGTACTCTGCAAGCTCCGAGGAATCCATTTTTGTAAGTTTTGTCCCATAATACTGTAGAAATGTGCATAGAAAAAATTTTGGATTTTGGTGTTCACCAAATTGTCACACACTTTGCCAAGCTGTAACTCCGCCAAAACGGGGCCAAACTGCACCAAAATCGGGACAAAGTCAGACCAGGGGGACCTCTATCCGACGCCACCAGCCCCAAGTCCCTGAACCCCCGGGAGGCGGAGATATGGTGCCCCAAATTTGGTGTCCATCCAATATGAATAAATGGCAAGTGGGATATGTGTCCAACTTAGGTTTAACAAAAAGCAATTGTATTAAATTTGATTTAATTAAATATAGGCAATATTGTTGATCAAAATGCCTGCAGTGTACTCAGACAGCTCAGCAGAGTCCATTCATGTAAGTTTTATCACAATATACTGTAGAATTTGCATAAAAAATAATGTCCACGGGAGCACTACGGAGGTCCCGCTGAATAAATTGTAAATGGAATTTTTTTTTGAAAAAACCTCCCATTTGCCATTTATTCAACACGCCCTTCCTAATTGTTCCGTGGACAGATAAATTTTAGCGGTTTCGTGGTTGAAGTCTCATCAGCTGTACTCTGCAAGCTTCCAGGAATCCATTTTTGTAAGTTTTATCCCATAATACTGTAGAATTTGCATAAAAATGAGCGTTGAATTTTGGCACACATGTGCACCACATGTGGTGCGAATCTCACTTTTCATTAAATAACAACTGTATTTAACTTTATTTATTTCAAATGTGTGTTATTGTTAATGAAAAGACCTTTACTGTACTCAGGACACCCAGAGGAATCCATTCATGTAAGTTTTATCCAATAATAATGTAAAATATGCATAAAAATGTATGTCCACGGGAGCGCTATGAAGGTCCCGCTGAATAAATTGTAAATGTACATTTTTTTTAAAAAAAACCTCCCGTTTGCCATTTATTCAGCATGCCCTTCCTAATGGTTCCGTGGACAGATAAATTTTAGTGATTTCGTGGTTGAAGTCTCATCTGCTGTACACTGCAAGCTCCGAAGAACCCATTTTTGTAAGTTTTGTCCCATAATACTGTAGAATTATGCATAGAAAAAAATTCTTTCACCACATGTGGTGCATGTCCACCCGCAATTTATTTGAACCCCATTCAAATATATGGCAGGTGGGACTTTTTTAGAAAAATCCCAGAGGCCCGAAATTCGGATCAGTGGGTCCAGGGGCCGCCGCGAGTGAGCTGACGAAAGCGCGGGACCCTAAGGCGAGGGAAAAATTCGGAGCCTCCTGCACAAAATCTCTCCCTCAGCCCTCTCTGACTGATTTTTTTTCAAGGTCCTACAGCTTCGTGCTTTGGGGACATGGGAGAGGGGCCCCTGAGATGCTCGAATCTCGAATCTGGGGGCCCTACGACCCATAGTCTCCGAAGGGCGGATGTCCCACCTCCAATGTAAACACGTACCGGTTTGGTGGACAATCCCTCTGGTTTTTGACCTTTTGACCCCTAAGGAAGGTCATTGGGCCACCAAACTTCTCTGCCCGGTCAAGGGGGTCCCCATGAGGCAATCATACCAAATTCGGCCCGATCCGACCCCGGCGAGCCGTGTCCACGAAACCGCTAGGCCGAACACATTTAAGTAATTGGCAGGTGGGATGTTTTTGAAAACGTCCTAGGGGCCCGAAATTTGGATCGGTGGCTCCTGAGGGCCCCTAAAACGTGCTGTCAAAAGCGTGAGGACCTAGCGTGATGCACTTTTCTCCTTGGGTCCTACGACTATGTGTTTCGGGGCCCTGGTTGAGGGGCCCCTGAGATGCCAGAATCTCAAATCTGGGGGCCCTACGACCTACCCTCTCTGAACTTTGGAAGTCCCACCTCCAATCAAAACGTTTACCTGTTTGGTGGACGTGGGGTACCTTCTGTGACCGTTTGACCCCTAAAGAAGGTCGTAGGGCCACCAGACTTTTATGCCCAGTCGAGGGGGTCCCCATGAGACACATATCCAAAATTCGGCCCGATCGGACGCTTGCGAGTCCTGTCCACGAACCCGCTAGGCCGAAAACATTCAAGTATATGGCAGGAGAGACTTTTTTAGAAAAGACCCAGGGGCCCGAAATTCGGATCGGTGGGTCAAGGGGCCGCCCCGAGTGAGCTTCCGAAAGCACGGGGCCCTGGGGCCCTTGCGAGTTGTGTCCACGAATCCGCTAGGCCGAACCCATTCAAGAATGTGGCAGGTGGGACTTTTTTAGAAAAGACCCAGGGGCCCGAAATTCGGATTGGTGGGTCCAGGGGCCGCCCCGATTGAGCTGCCGAAAGAAAAATTCAGAGCCTACTGCACAAAATCTCTCCCTTGGCCCTCTCTGACTCTTACATGATCAGAGCCTTTTGAGAGATTTCAGGGTGCCGGACGGGTATTTTTTTTCAAGGTCCTACAGCTTCGTGCTTTGGGGACATGGGAGAGGGGCCCCTGAGATGCAAGAATCTGGAATATGGGGGCCCTACGTCCTATCATCTCCGAACTGTGGATGTCCCACCTTCAATCAAAACTTGTACCGATTTGGAACGTACCGATTTTTAGAAACGACCCAGGGGTCCCAAATTTCACAGCGGGGTCCGTGGGCCCCCCCCAGTGACCTCACCGAGACCGCGGGCTGATCGGAGCGACTTGCGTCGGCGACCCCGAAATGGCCAGAGGGGGCGCCGGTGAGCGCCCGCGGGCCGGGACGCCCACCCCCCACCTCTGGGACCCTTTTGGGAGCGTTCCGTAAAAATAGTGGAAAATTGGACAAATAGTGGTTCCGTGGGACCGGGGGTCCTCGCGGCTCGAGGGTCCGATCCGCGATGATAATGGTTAAATGGACAAATAATGGGTTCGTGTTCACGGGGGTCCGCACAGTGGACCCATATGGCGGGTGGACAAAACGCAGCTCGCTGGGATGCGAAGCCCACCCTAGAACAGCCCCGGCCATTCGTTTAATGGGAGAAACGCCAAATAATAGGGTCCTGGGAGCGAATACCCCCAATGGCCAGCAGAACGATGGCAAAAGGACCTTTATAGGGTCCGTGGTCACGGGGGTGGGGGTGGGGGGGCTCTCCCAGTGGTCAACATCACCCCCTAGAGGTGTCAATACTTGGTTTACTGCGGATTCCCTACGGAAAAGGGGGGTAAGCCGACTCGTCCCGTTGGCCAGTTTTCTAAAGGAGAAAATGGATCCAAATTGACAGTACAATCCCTTCGAACCATTATGCGGTATATGGCAATTTAAATGAATGGGTTTTTTTCCACGAACCCATTATGTGTACTACCTCTGTGGCAGTGTGTCTTAAAATGTATTGCTACAGTGGCCTCCTTCAACCATGGCCTCCAAACAATCTAGAACTCACATAAAACTGAGCTGGAACTAAATTGAGAAGACCGCTGTCACCTGACCCTCTGTGGAGAAGCAGTACAGACCTCAGACAGCTTCTCATCAGCAAGATTTGCGTGGCAGTGCCACAATGTAGACTTCTGCTGTTAAATTCAGCTCTTGTGTTTTGTCGTTGATATTTTAATCAACATTATTCTACAAAGGTAGGCCAAGCTAGAGCTGGTAGGTAAAAATTGAGTTGCTCAGAAATCTGGTCAGTGCATCTGGTCAGAGCTCTATTTCTGCCCTTGTCAGCTAAGAGGCAGGATATTGGAGCGACCGTAGCATCGAACAGAGTGAAATACATGGCAAAGTGGCCTCCACTGAGCAGCAACTTGTGGCTCGTTGGTCTAGGGGTATGATTCTCGCTTAGGGTGCGAGAGGTCCCGGGTTCAAATCCCGGACGAGCCCTCTTCTGTCTTTGCAGCATCTTTTCTTGAGCAGTTTCAGTCCATTCTGCCTTCCCGGGTCAATCATACGCCACTGTCAATTAAGACTAAAGCTGCTTCTGCATGTTTTCATGCCCACTTCTCTTCTGCTCTTCTTAGTTCTTAATCTGCAGTTTAAACTTTGACTTTACATTTTTCCAAAAATTGGTTTAGGAATGCAGCCCAAGCAGTGGAGATATGGCAAAAAATAGATTCTTGGATCGCTTTACGGCCCTGTGAGCCTTCATCTTGCGTTTGCTAGATGCAGGAGCATCTGAGGGCTTGTTGGTGTTGGGGTGTGTTTTTTTTTTCTTTTATTGCTGTATGGGAGCAAGTGGGCCCCAGTTCAAATCCCAGATGAGCCCGCTTTGCAGCTCCTTGTTTTGAGTAGTGTCTGTGTACATGGTGGCTTGTTGGTCTAGGGGTATGATTCTTGCTTCGGGTGTGAGAGGTCCTGGGTTCAAATCCTGGACGAGCCCACATTGAGCATATTGCTGAGAAGTATCAGTCAATTCTGCCTTCTTTCGGTCAATAGTACTCCTGCATGTTTTCGTGCTGATTTCTCCCTGTTCGTAGTTCCTCATCTGCAATTTAAACTTTGTACAACACTTCGCTCTTTGGGTTCCCGCACTTTCACTGAAAGGTGGGGGTGTGTCTAAGATGGTTCAGATCGGCTGCCATGCAGTGTAGCCGTTTGCGGTTGACTGGAGGCTCATGTCCTTTGCTTTGATGTTTTTCTCAATATTGGTTTACAAGGTTCAGAGAGCGTTACACTGAACATTTAAAGGTCCCAGGTTCGATCCTGGGTTTACTCAGAGTGGAGCCGTGAATGCTTTCGGACACCATTCTGATGCTTGCTGGTTAGTTGCTTTTCGCAGAGCCTCCTTGAATGTTTTCTACACTTCAAACAGATGTGCAGACACTGTTGGTTCCATGGTGTAATGGTTAGCACTCTGGACTCTGAATCCAGTGATCTGAGTTCAACTCTTGGTGGAACCTAGGGGTCTGTCTGGCTGTGCTTGGCAAGGAGGAGCTTTGGGGTATGTCACAACTTTCTCTGTGGCAGTGTGTCTTAAAATGTATTGCTACAGTGGCCTCCTTCAACCATGGCCTCCAAACAATCTAGAACTCACATAAAACTGAGCTGGAACTAAATTGAGAAGACCGCTGTCACCTGACCCTCTGTGGAGAAGCAGTACAGACCTCAGACAGCTTCTCATCAGCAAGATTTGCGTGGCAGTGCCACAATGTAGACTTCTGCTGTTAAATTCAGCTCTTGTGCTTTGTCGTTGGTATTTTAATCAACATTACTCTACAAAGGTAGGCCAAGCTAGAGCTGGTAGGTAAAAATTGAGTTTCTCAGAAATCTGGTCAGTGCATCTGGTCAGAGCTCTATTTCTGCCCTTGTCAGCTAAGAGGCAGGATGTTGGAGCGACCGTAGCATCGAACAGAGTGAATTACATGGCAAAGTGGCCTCCACTGAGCAGCAACTTGTAGCTCATTGGTCTAGGGGTATGATTCTCGCTTCGGGTGCGAGAGGTCCTGGGTTCAAATCCCGGATGAGCCCTCTTCTGTCTTTGCAGCATCTTTTCTTGAGCAGTTTCAGTCCATTCTGCCATCCCGGGTCAATCATAGGCCACTGTCAATTAAGACTAAAGCTGCTTCTGCATGTTTTCATGCCCACTGCTGTCTGCTCTTCTTAGTTCTTAATCTGCAGTTTAAACTTTGACTTTTCATTTTTCCAAAAATTGGTTTAGGAATGCAGCCCAAGCAGTGGAGATATGGCAAAAAATAGATGCTTGGATCGCTTTACGGCCCTGTGAGCCTTCATCTTGCGTTTGCTAGATGCAGGAGCATCTGAGGGCTTGTTGGTGTTGGGGTGTGTTTTTTTTTTCTTTTATTGCTGTATGGGAGCAAGTGGGCCCCAGTTCAAATCCCAGATGAGCCCGCTTTGCAGCTCCTTGTTTTGAGTAGTGTCTGTGTACATGGTGGCTTGTTGGTCTAGGGGTATGATTCTCGCTTCGGGTGTGAGATTTCCTGGGTTCAAATCCTGGACGAGCCCACATTGAGCATATTGCTGAGAAGTATCAGTCAATTCTGCCTTCTGTCGGTCAATAGTACTTCTGCATGTTTTCGTGCTGATTTCTCCCTGTTCGTAGTTCCTCATCTGCAATTTAAACTTTGTACAACACTTCGCTCTTTGGGTTCCCGCACTTTCACTGAAAGGTGGGGGTGTGTCTAAGATGGTTCAGATCGGCTGCCATGCAGTGCCGTTTGCGGTTGACTGGAGGCTCGTGTCCTTTGCTTTGATATTTTTCTCAATATTGGTTTACAAGGTTCGGAGAGCGTTACACTGAACATTTAAAGGTCCCAGGTTCAATCCTGGGTTTACTCAGAGTGGAGCCGTGAATGCTTTTGGACACCATTCTGATGCTTGCTGGTTAGTTGCTTTTCGCAGATGCTCCTTGAATGTTTTCTACACTTCAAACAGATGTGCAGACACTGTTGGTTCCATGGTGTAATGGTTAGCACTCTGGACTCTGAATCCAGTGATCCGAGTTCAACTCTTGGTGGAACCTTGGGGTCTGTCTGGCTGTGCTTGGCAAGGAGGAGCTTTGGGGTATGTCACAACTTTCTCTGTGGCAGTGTGTCTTAAAATGTATTGCTACAGTGGCCTCCTTTAACCATGGCCTCCAAACAATCTAGAACTCACATAAAACTGAGCTGGAACTAAATTGAGAAGACCGATGTCACCTGACCCTCTGTGGAGAAGCAGTACAGACCTCAGACAGCTTCTCATCAGCAAGATTTGCGTGGCAGTGCCACAATGTAGACTTCAGCTGTTAAATTCAGCTCTTGTGTTTTGTCTTTGATATTTTAATCAACATTATTCTACAAAGGTATGTTAAGCTAGAGCTGGTAGGTAAAAATTGAGTTTTTTTCAGATATCTGGTCAGTGCATGAGCTCTATTTCTTCCCTTGTCAGCTAAGAGGCAGGATGTTGGAGCGACCGTAGCATCGAACAGAGTGAAAGACGTGGCAAAGGGGCCTCCAATGAGCAGCAACTTGTGGCTCGTTGGTCTAGGGGTATGATTCTCGCTTCGGGTGTGAGAGGTCCCGGGTTCAAATCCCGGACGAGCCCACATTGAGCATATTGCTGAGAAGTATCAGTCAATTCTGCCTTCTTTCGGTCAATAGTACTCCTGCATGTTTTTGTGCTGATTTCTCCCTGTTCGTAGTTCCTCATCTGCAATTTAAACTTTGTACAACACTTCGCTCTTTGGGTTCCCGCACTTTCACTGAAAGGTGGGGGTGTGTCTAAGATGGTTTAGATCGGCTGCCATGCAGGGTAGCCGTTTGCGGTTGACTGGAGGCTCGTGTCCTTTGCTTTGATGTTTTTCTCAATATTGGTTTACAAGGTTCAGAGAGCGTTACACTGAACATTTAAAGGTCCCAGGTTCGATCCTGGGTTTACTCAGAGTGGAGCCGTGAATGCTTTCGGACACCATTCTGATGCTTGCTGGTTAGTTGCTTTTCGCAGAGCCTCCTTGAATGTTTTCTACACTTCAAACAGATGTGCAGACACTGTTGGTTCCATGGTGTAACGGTTAGCACACTGGACTCTGATGCCAGTGATCTGAGTTCAACTCTTGGTGGAACCTTGGGGTCTGTCTGGCTGTGCTTGGCAAGGAGGAGCTTTGACATAGGTCACAACTTTCTCTGTGGCAGTGTGTCTTAATATGTATTGCTACAGTGGCCTCCTTTAACCATGGCCTCCAAACAATGTAGAACTCACATAAAACTGAGCTGGAACTAAATTGAGAAGACCGATGTCACCTGACCCTCTGTGGAGAAGCAGTACAGACCTCAGACAGCTTCTCATCAGCAAGATTTGCGTGGCAGTGCCACAATGTAGACTTCTGCTGTTAAATTCAGCTCTTGTGTTTTGTCGTTGATATTTTAATCAACATTATTCTACAAAGGTAGGCCAAGCTAGAGCTGGTAGGTAAAAATTGAGTTTCTCAGAAATCTGGTCAGTGCATCTGGTCAGAGCTCTATTTCTGCCCTTGTCAGCTAAGAGGCAGGATGTTGGAGCGACCGTAGCATCGAACAGAGTGAAATACGTGGCAAAGTGGCCTCCACTGAGCAGCAACTTGTGGCTTGTTGGTCTAGGGGTATGATTCCCGCTTAGGGTGCGAGGGGTCCCGGGTTCAAATCCCGGACGAGCCCTCTTCTGTCTTTGCAGCATCTTTTCTTGAGCAGTTTCAGTCCATTCTGCCATCCCGGGTCAAACATAAGCCACTGTCAATTAAAACTAAAGCTGCGTCTGCATGTTTTCATGCCCACTTCTCTCTGCTCTTCTTAGTTCTTAATCTGCAGTTTAAACTTTGACTTGACATTTATCCAAAAATTGGTTTAGGAATGCATCCCAAGCGGTGGAGATATGGCAAAAAATAGATTATTGGATCGCTTCACGGCCCTGTGAGCCTTCATCTTGCGATTGCTAGTTGCAGGAGCATCTGAGGGCTTGTTGTTGTTGGGGTGTGTTTTTTTTTCTTTTATTGCTGTATGGGAGTAAGTGGGCCCAAGTTCAAATCCCAGATGAGCCCGCTTTGCAGCTCCTTGTTTTGAGTAGTGTCTGGCTACATGGTGGCTCGTTGGTCTAGGGGTATGATTCTCGCTTTGGGTGTGAGAGGTCCCGGGTTCAAATCCCGGACGACCCCACATTGAGCATATTGCTGAGAAGTATCAGTCAATTCTGCCATCTTTCGGCCAATAATACTCCTGCATGTTTTCGTGCCGATTTCTCCCTGTTCGTAGTTCCTCATCTGCAATTTAAACTTTGTACAACACTTCACTCTTTGGGTTTCCGCACTTTCACTGAAAGGTGAGGGTGTGTCTAAGATGGTTCAGATCGGCTGCCATGCAGGGTAGCCGTTTGCGGTTGACTGGAGGCTCGTGTCCTTTGCTTTGATGTTTTTCTCAATATTGGTTTACAAGGTTCAGAGAGCATTACACTGAACATTTAAAGGTCCCAGGTTCGATCCTGGGTTTACTCAGAGTGGAGCCGTGAATGCTTTTCGGACACGATTCTGATGCTTGCTGGTTAGTTGCGTTTCGCAGAGCCTCCTTGAATGTTTTCTACACTTCAAACTGATGTGCAGACACTGTTGGTTCCATGGTGTAACGGTTAGAACTCTGGACTCTGAATCCAGTGATCCGAGTTCAAATCTCGGTGGAACCTTCAAGAGTCTGTCTGGCTGTGCTTGGCAAGGAGGAGCTTTGGGGTATGTCACAACTTTTTCCATAAAGTCAATTTTTTTTTGGAGCGTCCATTCAGGTATAAGTTTGAGGGCTCGTGTACGTGGGTTAAGGGGACCTGCGCGCTGACCCCAAAAATTTTTGCCGGACGCGGCGTCGATGTCTGCCGGACCGCGCCGGCCCACGAGAGACCCCTGACCGGCCAGGAGGATCTGGACCCCCGAGGGGCCCCGCGGAAGCCCACCCAAATTTGTGGCCCCTAAATGCCATTCAGCACTTCTCCACAGGGTGGCGCACGGAGCAGTACACCTCAGGTTTAAAACAGTGGCATTTACCCGAATGGGGGGTGGACGATTTTTTTGCCCACGAAACCTATATTTGTCCATTTGACCTTTAAAGTTACAGAATGACCACGGAACCGATGCGGACCCCCGTCGGACCCCCAACCTGGGTCCCACTTACCCATTATTTTTCCATTTGACCATTATATTCACACAATGACTGCGGATCATCTGCGGACCCCTTGCGGACCCCCAGCCTGGGTCCCACGAACCCAGTATTTGTCCATTTGACCATTATATTCACACAATGACTGCGGATCATCTGCGGACCACTTGCGGACCCCCACCCTGGGTCCCACGAACCCACTATTTGTCCATTTGACCATTATTTTCACACAATGACTGCGGATCATCTGCGGACCACTTGCGGACCCCCACCCTGGGTCCCACAAACCCACTATTTGTCCATTTGACCATTATATTCACAGAATGACCACGGATCACATGCGGAACATTTGCGGACCCCACCCCCTGGTCCCACGGACCCAATATTTGTCCATTTGACCATTAGCGTTAGAAATGGGCCTCGGTTGGACATTTTTTTCTGAGACATCCCAGGGGCCCAAAACTTGGAACGGGGGCCTCCCCCAGTGAGCTTACGAAGGCCCGGGGCCCAAGAGCCCTTGCAATCAGTGTCCACGAACCCGCTATGCTTAACACATTCAAATAAATGGCAGGTGGGATTTTTTTAGAAAAGTCCCCGGGGCCCAAAATTCGGAACGGTGGCTCTTTGGGGTCCCTGGATCGTGCAGTCAAAAGCGCGGGGCCCTAGTGCGATGCACTTTTTTTCCTTTAGTGCTATGACTACGTGCTTCGGGGCCCTGGGTGAGGGGCCCCTGAGATGCCAGAATCTCAAATCTGGGGCCCTACGACCTATTGTCTCCGAACTGTGGACATCCCACCTCCCATCAAAACGCGTAACACTTTTGTGGACGTGGGGTTCCTTCTGTGACCGTTTGACCCCTAAAGAAGATCGTAGGGCCACCAGACTGCTGTGCCTGGTCGAGGGGATCCCCTCGAGACACATATCCAAAATTCGGCCCGATCGGACCCTTGTGAGTCGTGTCCACGAATCAGCTAGGCCGAACGCAAGGGAATAAATGGCATATGGGATTTTTTTAGAAACGTCCCAGGGGCCTGAAATTTGGAACGGTGGCTCTTGAGGGGCCCTAGAGCGTGCTGTCAAAAGCGCGAGGACTTAGCGCGATGCACTTTTTTAGAAAAAAGTTGGATTTTGGTTAATTTCCCCATATGTGGTGCATGTCCACCAGCAATTTATTTGATGGGATATGTGTCCACTTGCAGTTTATTAAATAGCATTCCTATATGAATATATGGAAAACGGGATATGTGTTCACTTGCTGTTTATTAAATAGCAATTCTCTTACTGTTAATGAAAACACCTCTACTGTACTCAGCACGCTCAGCAGAGTCCATTCATGCCAGTTTTATCACATAATACTGTAAAATATGCATAAAAATTAATGTCCATGGGAGCACTACGGAGGTCCCGCCGAATAAATTGTAAAAGGACATTATTTAAAAAAAAACACCTCCCAGTTGCCATTTATTCAGCGCACCCTTCATAGTGGTTCCGTGGACAGATGAATTTTAGCGATTTCGTGGTTGAAGTCTCATCAGATGTACTCTGCAAGCTCCGAGGAATCCATTTTTGTAAGTTTTGTCCCATAATACTGTAGAAATGTGCATAGAAAAAATGTTGGATTTTGGTGTTCACCAAATTGTCACACACTTTGCCAAGCTGTAACTCCGCCAAAACGGGGCCAAACTGCACCAAAATCGGGTCAAAGTCAGACCAGGGGGACCTCTATCCGACGCCACCAGCCCCAAGTCCCTGAACCCCCGGGAGGCGGAGATACGGTGCCCCAAATTTGGTGTCCATCCAATATGAATAAATGGCAAGTGGGATATGTGTCCAACTTAGGTTTAACAAAAAGCAATTGTATTAAATTTGATTTAATTAAATATAGGCAATATTGTTGATCAAAATGCCTGCAGTGTACTCAGACAGCTCAGCAGAGTCCATTCATGTAAGTTTTATCACAATATACTGTAGAATTTGCATAAAAAATAATGTCCACGGGAGCACTACGGAGGTCCCGCTGAATAAATTGTAAATGGAATTTTTTTTTGAAAAAACCTCCCATTTGCCATTTATTCAGCACGCCCTTCCTAATTGTTCCGTGGACAGAAAAATTTTAGTGGTTTCGTGGTTGAAGTCTCATCAGCTGTACTCTGCAAGCTTCCAGGAATCCATTTTTGTAAGTTTTATCCCATAATACTGTAGAATTTGCATAAAAATGAGCGTTGAATTTTGGCACACATGTGCACCACATGTGGTGCGAATCTCACTTTTCATTAAATAACAACTGTATTTAACTTTATTTATTTCAAATGTGTGTTATTGTTAATGAAAAGACCTTTACTGTACTCAGGACACCCAGAGGAATCCATTCATGTAAGTTTTATCCAATAATAATGTAAAATATGCATAAAAATGTATGTCCACGGGAGCGCTATGGAGGTCCCGCTGAATAAATTGTAAATGTATGGGCGGATGTCCCACCTCCAATGTAAACACGTACCGGTTTGGTGGACAATCCCTCATTGGGGGATTGGGCCACCAAACTTAACTGCCCGGTCAAGGGGGTCCCCATGAGGCAATCATACCAAATTCGGCCCGATCCGACCCCGGCGAGCCGTGTCCACGAAACCGCTAGGCCGAACACATTCAAGTAATTGGCAGGTGGGATGTTTTTAAAAACGTCCTAGGGGCCCGAAATTTGGATCGGTGGCTCCTGAGGGCCCCTAAAACGTGCTGTCAAAAGCGTGAGGACCTAGCGTGATGCACTTTTCTCCTTGGGTCCTACGACTATGTGTTTCGGGGCCCTGGTTGAGGGGCCCCTGAGATGCCAGAATCTCAAATCTGGGGGCCCTACGACCTACCCTCTCTGAACTTTGGAAGTCCCACCTCCAATCAAAACGTGTACCTGTTTGGTGGACGTGGGGTCTCTTCTGTGACCGTTTGACCCCTAAAGAAGGTCTTAGGGCCACCAGACTTTTATGCCCAGTCGAGGGGGTCCCCATGAGACACATATCCAAAATTCGGCCCGATCGGACGCTTGCGAGTCCTGTCCACGAACCCGCTAGGCCGAAAACATTCAAGTATATGGCAGGAGAGACTTTTTTTAGAAAAGACCCAGGGGCCCGAAATTCGGATCGGTGGGTCAAGGGGCCGCCCCGAGTGAGCTTCCGAAAGCGCGGGGCCCTGGGGCGCTCGCGAGTTGTGTCCACGAATCCGCTAGGCCGAACCCATTCAAGAATGTGGCAGGTGGGACTTTTTTAAAAAAGACCCAGGGGCCCGAAATTCGGATTGGTGGGTCCAGGGGCCGCCCCGATTGAGCTGCCGAAAGAAAAATTCGGAGCCTACTGCACAAAATCTCTCCCTTGGCCCTCTCTGACTCTTACATGATCAGAGCCTTTTGAGAGATTTCAGGGTGCCGGACGGGTATTTTTTTTCAAGGTCCTACAGCTTCGTGCTTTGGGGACATGGGAGAGGGGCCCCTGAGATGCAAGAATCTGGAATATGGGGGCCCTACGTCCTATCGTCTCCAAACTGTGGATGTCCCACCTTCAATCAAAACGTGTACCGATTTGGAACGTACCGATTTTTAGAAACGACCCAGGGGTCCCAAATTTCACAGCGGGGTCCGTGGGGCCCCCCCAGTGACCTCACCGAGACCGCGGGCTGATCGGAGCGACTTGCGTCGGCGACCCCGAAATGGCCAGAGGGGGCGCCGGTGAGCGCCCGCAGGCCGGGACGCCCACCCCCCACCCCCCACCTCTGGGACCCTTTTGGGAACGTTCCGTAAAAATAGTGGAAAATTGGACAAATAGTGGTTCCGTGGGACCGGGGGTCCTCGCGGCTCGAGGGTCCGATCCGCGATGATAATGGTTAAATGGACAAATAATGGGTTCGTGGTCACGGGGGTCCGCACAGTGGACCCATATGGCGGGTGGACAAAACGCAGCTCGCTGGGATGCGAAGCCCACCCTAGAACAGCCCCGGCCATTCGTTTAATGGGAGAAACGCCAAATAATAGGGTCCTGGGAGCGAATACCCCCAATGGCCAGCAGAACGATGGCAAAAGGACCTTTATAGGGTTCGTGGTCACGGGGGTGGGGGTGGGGGGCTCTCCCAGTGGTCAACATCACCCCTTAGAGGTGTCAATACTTGGTTTACTGCGGATTCCCTACGGAAAAGGGGGGTAAGCCGACTCGTCCCGTTGGCCAGTTTTCTAAAGGAGAAAATGGATCCAAATTGACAGTACAATCCCTTCGAACCATTATGCGGTATATGGCAATTTAAATGAATGGGTTTTTTTCCACGAACCCATTATGTGTACTACCTCTGTGGCAGTGTGTCTTAAAATGTATTGCTACAGTGGCCTCCTTTAACCATGGCCTCCAAACAATCTAGAACTCACATAAAACTGAGCTGGAACTAAATTGAGAAGACCGATGAATATGATTCTCGCTTAGGGTGCGAGAGGTCCCAGGTTCAAATCCCGGATGAGCCCTCTTCTGTCTTTGCACCATCTTTTCTTGAGCAGTTTCAGTCCATTCTGCCATCCCGGGTCAAACATACACCACTGTCAATTAAGACTAAAGCTGCGTCTGCATGTTTTCATGTCCACTTCTCTCTGCCCTTCTTAGTTCTTAATCTACAGTTTAAACTTTGACTTGACATTTTTCCAAAAATTGGTTTAGGAATGCAGCCCAAGCAGTGGAGATATGGCAAAAAATAGATTCTTGGATCGCTTCACAGCCCTGTGAGCCTTCATCTTGCGTTTGCTAGATGCAGGAGCATCTGAGGGCTTGTTGGTGTTGGGGTGTGTTTTTTTTTCTTTTATTGCTGTATGGGAGCAAGTGGGCCCAAGTTCAAATCCCAGATGAGCCCGCTTTGCAGCTCCTTGTTTTGAGTAGTGTCTGGGTGCATGGTGGCTTGTTGGTCTAGGGGTATGATTCTCGCTTCGGGTGTGAGAGGTCCTGGGTTCAAATCCCGGACGAGCCCACATTGAGCATATTGCTGAGAAGTATCAATCAATTCTGCCTTCTTTCAGTCAATAGTACTCCTGCATGTTTTCGTGCTGATTTCTCCTTGTTCGTAGTTCCTCATCTGCAATTTAAACTTTGTACAACACTTCGCTCTTTGGGTTCCTGCACTTTCACTGAAAGGTGGGGGTGTGTCTAAGATGGTTCAGATCGGCTGCCATGCAGGGTAGCCGTTTGCGGTTGACTGGAGGCTCGTGTCCTTTGCTTTGATGTTTTTCTCAATATTGGTTTACAAGGTTCAGAGAGCATTACACTGAACATTTAAAGGTCCCAGGGTTGATCCTGGGTTTACTCAGAGTGGAGCCGTGAACGCTTTTCGGACACCATTCTGATGCTTGCTAGTTAGTTGCTTTTCGCAGAACCTCCTTGAATGTTTTCTACACTTCAAACAGATGTGCAGACACTGTAGGTTCCATGGTGTAACGGTTAGCACTCTGGACTCTGAATCCAGTGATCCGAATTCAAATCTTGGTGGAACCTTCAAGAGTCTGTTTGCCTGTGCTTGGCAAGGAGGAGCTTTGGGGTATGTCACAACTTTCTCTGTGGCAGTGTGTCTTAAAATGTATTGCTACACTGGCCTCCTTTAACCATGGCCTCCAAACAATCTAGAACTCACATAAAACTGAGCTGGAACTAAATTGAGAAGACAGATGTCACCTGACCCTCTGTGGAGAAGCAGTACAGACCTCAGACAGCTTCTCATCAGCAAGATTTGCGTGGCAGTGCCACAATGTAGACTTCTGCTGTTAAATTCAGCTCTTGTGTTTTGTCGTTGATATTTAAATCAACATTATTCTACAAAAGTAGGCCAAGCTAGAGCTGGTAGGTAAAAATTGAGTTTCTCAGAAATCTGGTCAGTGCATCTGGTCAGAGCTCTATTTCTGCCCTTGTCAGCTAAGAGGCAGGATGTTGGAGCGACCGTAGCATCGAACAGAGTGAAAGACGTGGCAAAGGGGCCTCCACTGAGCAGCAACTTGTGGCTCGTTGGTCTAGGGGTATGATTCTCGCTTCGGGTGTGAGAGGTCCCGGGTTCAAATCCCGGACGAGCCCACATTGAGCATATTGCTGAGAAGTATCAGTCAATTCTGCCTTCTTTCGGTCAATAGTACTCCTGCATGTTTTCGTGCTGATTTCTCCCTGTTCGTAGTTCCTCATCTGCAATTTAAACTTTGTACAACACTTCGCTCTTTGGGTTCCGGCGCTTTCACTGAAAGGTGGGGGTGTGTCTAAAATTGTTCAGATCGGCTGCCATGCAGGGTAGCCGTTTGCGGTTGACTGGAGGCTCGTGTCCTTTGCTTTGATGTTTTTCTCAATATTGGTTTACAAGGTTCAGAGAGCGTTACACTGAACATTTAAAGGTCCCAGGTTCGATCCTGGGTTTACTCAGAGTGGAGCCGTGAATGCTTTTCGGACACCATTCTGATGCTTGCTGGTTAGTTGCTTTTCACAGAGCCTCCTTGAATGTTTTCTACACTTCAAACAGATGTGCAGACACTGTTGGTTCCATGGTGTAACGGTTAGCACGCTGCACTCTGAATCCAGTGATCTGAGTTCAAATCTCGGTGGAACCTTCAAGAGTCTGTCTGGCTGTGCTTGGCAAGGAGGAGCTTTGGGGTATGTCACAACTTTCTCTGTGGCAGTGTGTCTTAAAATGTATTGCTACAGTGGCCTCCTTTAACCATGGCCTCTAAACAATTTAGAACTCACATAAAACAAGTGGGCCCAAGTTCAAATCCCAGATGAGCCCGCTTTGCAGCTCCTTGTTTTGAGTAGTGTCTGGCTACATGGTGGCTCGTTGGCCATGGGTATGATTATGGCTAAGGGTGCGAGAGGTCCCGGGTTCAAATCCCGGACGAGCCCTCTTCTGTCTTTGCAGCATCTTTTCTTGAGCAGTTTCAGTCCATTCTGCCATCCCGGGTCAAACATAAGCCACTGTCAATTAAAACTAAAGCTGCGTCTGCATGTTTTCATGCCCACTTCTCTCTGCTCTTCTTAGTTCTTAATCTGCAGTTTAAACTTTGACTTGACATTTTTCCAAAAATTGGTTTAGGAATGCATCCCAAGCGGTGGAGATATGGCAAAAAATAGATTATTGGATCGCTTCACGGCCCTGTGAGCCTTCATCTTGCGATTGCTAGTTGCAGGAGCATCTGAGGGCTTGTTTGTTGTTGGGGTGTGTTTTTTTTTCTTTTATTGCTGTATGGGAGCAAGTGGGCCCAAGTTCAAATCCCAGATGAGCCCGCTTTGCAGCTCCTTGTTTTGAGTAGTGTCTGGCTACATGGTGGCTCGTTGGTCTAGGGGTATGATTCTCGCTTTGGGTGTGAGAGGTCCCGGGTTCAAATCCCGGACGACCCCACATTGAGCATATTGCTGAGAAGTATCAGTCAATTCTGCCATCTTTCGGCCAATAATACTCCTGCATGTTTTCGTGCCGATTTCTCCCTGTTCGTAGTTCCTCATCTGCAATTTAAACTTTGTACAACACTTCACTCTTTGGGTTTCCGCACTTTCACTGAAAGGTGAGGGTGTGTCTAAGATGGTTCAGATCGGCTGCCATGCAGGGTAGCCGTTTGCGGTTGACTGGAGGCTCGTGTCCTTTGCTTTGATGTTTTTCTCAATATTGGTTTACAAGGTTCAGAGAGCATTACACTGAACATTTAAAGGTCCCAGGTTCGATCCTGGGTTTACTCAGAGTGGAGCCGTGAATGCTTTTCGGACACCATTCTGATGCTTGCTGGTTAGTTGCGTTTCGCAGAGCCTCCTTGAATGTTTTCTACACTTCAAACTGATGTGCAGACACTGTTGGTTCCATGGTGTAACGGTTAGAACTCTGGACTCTGAATCCAGTGATCTGAGTTCAAATCTCGGTGGAACCTTCAAGAGTCTGTCTGGCTGTGCTTGGCAAGGAGGAGCTTTGGGGTATGTCACAACTTTTTCCATAAAGTCAATTTTTTTTTGGAGCGTCCATTCAGGTATAAGTTTGAGGGCTCGTGTACGTGGGTTAAGGGGACCTGCGCGCTGACCCCAAAAATTTTTGCCGGACGCGGCGTCGATGTCTGCCGGACCGCGCCGGCCCACGAGAGACCCCTGACCGGCCAGGAGGATCTGGACCCCCGAGGGGCCCCGCGGAAGCCCACCCAAATTTGTGGCCCCTAAATGCCATTCAGCACTTCTCCACAGGGTGGCGCACGGAGCAGTACACCTCAGGTTTAAAACAGTGGCATTTACCCGAATGGGGGGTGGACGATTTTTTTGCCCACGAAACCTATATTTGTCCATTTGACCTTTAAAGTTACAGAATGACCACGGCACCGATGCGGACCCCCGTCGGACCCCCAACCTGGGTCCCACTTACCCATTATTTGTCCATTTGACCATTATATTCACACAATGACTGCGGATCATCTGCGGACCCCTTGCGGACCCCCAGCCTGGGTCCCACGAACACAGTATTTGTCCATTTGACCATTATATTCACACAATGACTGCGGATCATCTGCGGACCACTTGCGGACCCCCACCCTGGGTCCCACGAACCCACTATTTGTCCATTTGACCATTATTTTCACACAATGACTGCGGATCATCTGCGGACCACTTGCGGACCCCCACCCTGGGTCCCACAAACCCACTATTTGTCCATTTGACCATTATATTCACAGAATGACCACGGATCACATGCGGAACATTTGCGGACCCCACCCCCTGGTCCCACGGACCCAATATTTGTCCATTTGACCATTAGCGTTAGAAATGGGCCTCGGTTGGACATTTTTTTCTGAGACATCCCAGGGGCCCAAAACTTGGAACGGGGGCCTCCCCCAGTGAGCTTACGAAGGCCCGGGGCCCAAGAGCCCTTGCAATCAGTGTCCACGAACCCGCTATGCTTAACACATTCAAATAAATGGCAGGTGGGATTTTTTTAGAAAAGTCCCCGGGGCCCAAAATTCGGAACGGTGGCTCTTTGGGGTCCCTGGATCGTGCAGTCAAAAGCGCGGGGCCCTAGTGCGATGCACTTTTTTTCCTTTAGTGCTATGACTACGTGCTTCGGGGCCCTGGGTGAGGGGCCCCTGAGATGCCAGAATCTCAAATCTGGGGGCCCTACGACCTATTGTCTCCGAACTGTGGACGTCCCACCTCCCATCAAAACGCGTAACACTTTTGTGGACGTGGGGTCCCTTCTGTGACCGTTTGACCCCTAAAGAAGATCGTAGGGCCACCAGACTTCTGTGCCTGGTCGAGGGGATCCCCTCGAGACACATATCCAAAATTCGGCCCGATCGGACCCTTGTGAGTCGTGTCCACGAATCAGCTAGGCCGAACGCAAGGGAATAAATGGCATATGGGATTTTTTTAGAAACGTCCCAGGGGCCCGAAATTTGGATCGGTGGCTCTTGAGGGGCCCTAGAGCGTGCTGTCAAAAGCGCGAGGACTTAGCGCGATGCAATTTTTTCCTTGGTTCCTAGGGCTACGTACTTTTGGGCCCTGGGCGAGGGGCCCCTGAGATGCCAGAATCCCAAATCTGGGGGCCCTACGACCTACTGTCTCCGATATGTGGACATCCCACCTTCAATCAAAACGCGTACCTGTTTCGTGGACGTGGGCTCCCTTCTGTAACCCTTTGACCCCTTAATGAGATCGTAGGGCCACCAGACTTCTATGCCCAATTGAGGGGATCCCCCCGAGACACATATCCAAATTTCGGCCCGATCGGACCGTTGCGAACCGTGTCCACGAACCCGCTAGTCCGAACCCATTCAAGTAAATGGCAGGTGGGACTTTTTTAGAAAAGTCCAACGGACCCAAAATTCAGTTTGGTGGGTCAAGGGGCCGCCTCGAGTGAGCTGCCAATGGTGCACGGCCGTAGGGACCTTGCAAGTCATGTCCACGAAACAACTATTCTAATACTGTAGAATATGCATAGAAAAAAGTTGGATTTTGGTTAATTTCCCCATATGTGGTGCATGTCCACCAGCAATTTATTTGATGGGATATGTGTCCACTTGCAGTTTATTAAATAGCATTCCTATATGAATATATGGAAAATGGGATATGTGTTCACTTGCTGTTTATTAAATAGCAATTCTCTTACTGTTAATGAAAACAGCTCTACTGTACTCAGCACGCTCAGCAGAGTCCATTCATGCCAGTTTTATCACATAATACTGTAAAATATGCATAAAAATTAATGTCCATGGGAGCACTACGGAGGTCCCGCCGAATAAATTGTAAAAGGACATTATTTAAAAAAAAACACCTCCCAGTTGCCATTTATTCAGCGCACCCTTCATAGTGGTTCCGTGGACAGATGAATTTTAGCGATTTCGTGGTTGAAGTCTCATCAGATGTACTCTGCAAGCTCCGAGGAATCCATTTTTGTAAGTTTTGTCCCATAATACTGTAGAAATGTGCATAGAAAAAATGTTGGATTTTGGTGTTCACCAAATTGTCACACACTTTGCCAAGCTGTAACTCCGCCAAAACGGGGCCAAACTGCACCAAAATCGGGTCAAAGTCAGACCAGGGGGACCTCTATCCGACGCCACCAGCCCCAAGTCCCTGAACCCCCGGGAGGCGGAGATACGGTGCCCCAAATTTGGTGTCCATCCAATATGAATAAATGGCAAGTGGGATATGTGTCCAACTTAGGTTTAACAAAAAGCAATTGTATTAAATTTGATTTAATTAAATATAGGCAATATTGTTGATCAAAATGCCTGCAGTGTACTCAGACAGCTCAGCAGAGTCCATTCATGTAAGTTTTATCACAATATACTGTAGAATTTGCATAAAAAATAATGTCCACGGGAGCACTACGGAGGTCCCGCTGAATAAATTGTAAATGGAATTTTTTTTTTTTTTTAAACTTCCCATTTGCCATTTATTCAGCACGCCCTTCCTAATTGTTCCGTGGACAGATAAATTTTAGTGGTTTCGTGGTTGAAGTCTCATCAGCTGTACTCTGCAAGCTTCCAGGAATCCATTTTTGTAAGTTTTATCCCATAATACTGTAGAATTTGCATAAAAATGAGCGTTGAATTTTGGCACACATGTGCACCACATGTGGTGCGAATCTCACTTTTCATTAAATAACAACTGTATTTAACTTTATTTATTTCAAATGTGTGTTATTGTTAATGAAAAGACCTTTACTGTACTCAGGACACCCAGAGGAATCCATTCATGTAAGTTTTATCCAATAATAATGTAAAATATGCATAAAAATGTATGTCCACGGGAGCGCTATGGAGGTCCCGCTGAATAAATTGTAAATGTATGGGCGGATGTCCCACCTCCAATGTAAACACGTACCGGTTTGGTGGACAATCCCTCTGGTTTTTGACCTTTTGACCCCTAAGGAAGGTCATTGGGCCACCAAACTTAACTGCCCGGTCAAGGGGGTCCCCATGAGGCAATCATACCAAATTCGGCCCGATCCGACCCCGGCGAGCCGTGTCCACGAAACCGCTAGGCCGAACACATTCAAGTAATTGGCAGGTGGGATGTTTTTAAAAACGTCCTAGGGGCCCGAAATTTGGATCGGTGGCTCCTGAGGGCCCCTAAAACGTGCTGTCAAAAGCGTGAGGACCTAGCGTGATGCACTTTTCTCCTTGGGTCCTACGACTATGTGTTTCGGGGCCCTGGTTGAGGGGCCCCTGAGATGCCAGAATCTCAAATCTGGGGGCCCTACGACCTACCCTCTCTGAACTTTGGAAGTCCCACCTCCAATCAAAACGTGTACCTGTTTGGTGGACGTGGGGTCTCTTCTGTGACCGTTTGACCCCTAAAGAAGGTCTTAGGGCCACCAGACTTTTATGCCCAGTCGAGGGGGTCCCCATGAGACACATATCCAAAATTCGGCCCGATCGGACGCTTGCGAGTCCTGTCCACGAACCCGCTAGGCCGAAAACATTCAAGTATATGGCAGGAGAGACTTTTTTTAGAAAAGACCCAGGGGCCCGAAATTCGGATCGGTGGGTCAAGGGGCCGCCCCGAGTGAGCTTCCGAAAGCGCGGGGCCCTGGGGCGCTCGCGAGTTGTGTCCACGAATCCGCTAGGCCGAACCCATTCAAGAATGTGGCAGGTGGGACTTTTTTAAAAAAGACCCAGGGGCCCGAAATTCGGATTGGTGGGTCCAGGGGCCGCCCCGATTGAGCTGCCGAAAGAAAAATTCGGAGCCTACTGCACAAAATCTCTCCCTTGGCCCTCTCTGACTCTTACATGATCAGAGCCTTTTGAGAGATTTCAGGGTGCCGGACGGGTATTTTTTTTCAAGGTCCTACAGCTTCGTGCTTTGGGGACATGGGAGAGGGGCCCCTGAGATGCAAGAATCTGGAATATGGGGGCCCTACGTCCTATCGTCTCCGAACTGTGGATGTCCCACCTTCAATCAAAACGTGTACCGATTTGGAACGTACCGATTTTTAGAAACGACCCAGGGGTCCCAAATTTCACAGCGGGGTCCGTGGGGCCCCCCCAGTGACCTCACCGAGACCGCGGGCTGATCGGAGCGACTTGCGTCGGCGACCCCGAAATGGCCAGAGGGGGCGCCGGTGAGCGCCCGCAGGCCGGGACGCCCACCCCCCACCTCTGGGACCCTTTTGGGAACGTTCCGTAAAAATAGTGGAAAATTGGACAAATAGTGGTTCCGTGGGACCGGGGGTCCTCGCGGCTCGAGGGTCCGATCCGCGATGATAATGGTTAAATGGACAAATAATGGGTTCGTGGTCACGGCAATGGCGGGTGGACAAAACGCAGCTCGCTGGGATGCGAAGCCCACCCTAGAACAGCCCCGGCCATTCGTTTAATGGGAGGAACGCCAAATAATAGGGTCCTGGGAGCGAATACCCCCAATGGCCAGCAGAACGATGGCAAAAGGACCTTTATAGGGTTCGTGGTCATGGGGGTGGGGGTGGGGGGCTCTCCCAGTGGTCAACATCACCCCTTAGAGGTGTCAATACTTGGTTTACTGCGGATTCCCTACGGAAAAGGGGGGTAAGCCGACTCGTCCCGTTGGCCAGTTTTCTAAAGGAGAAAATGGATCCAAATTGACAGTACAATCCCTTCGAACCATTATGCGGTATATGGCAATTTAAATGAATGGGTTTTTTTCCACGAACCCATTATGTGTACTACCTCTGTGGCAGTGTGTCTTAAAATGTATTGCTACAGTGGCCTCCTTTAACCATGGCATCCAAACAATCTAGAACTCACATAAAACTGAGCTGGAACTAAATTGAGAAGACCGATGAATATGATTCTCGCTTAGGGTGCGAGAGGTCCCAGGTTCAAATCCCAGACGAGCCCTCTTCTGTCTTTGCACCATCTTTTCTTGAGCAGTTTCAGTCCATTCTGCCATCCCGGGTCAAACATACACCACTGTCAATTAAGACTAAAGCTGCGTCTGCATGTTTTCATGTCCACTTCTCTCTGCCCTTCTTAGTTCTTAATCTACAGTTTAAACTTTGACTTGACATTTTTCCAAAAATTGGTTTAGGAATGCAGCCCAAGCAGTGGAGATATGGCAAAAAATAGATTCTTGGATCGCTTCACAGCCCTGTGAGCCTTCATCTTGCGTTTGCTAGATGCAGGAGCATCTGAGGGCTTGTTGGTGTTGGGGTGTGTTTTTTTTTCTTTTATTGCTGTATGGGAGCAAGTGGGCCCAAGTTCAAATCCCAGATGAGCCCGCTTTGCAGCTCCTTGTTTTGAGTAGTGTCTGGGTGCATGGTGGCTTGTTGGTCTAGGGGTATGATTCTCGCTTCGGGTGTGAGAGGTCCTGGGTTCAAATCCCGGACGAGCCCACATTGAGCATATTGCTGAGAAGTATCAATCAATTCTGCCTTCTTTCAGTCAATAGTACTCCTGCATGTTTTCGTGCTGATTTCTCCTTGTTCGTAGTTCCTCATCTGCAATTTAAACTTTGTACAACACTTCGCTCTTTGGGTTCCTGCACTTTCACTGAAAGGTGGGGGTGTGTCTAAGATGGTTCAGATCGGCTGCCATGCAGGGTAGCCGTTTGCGGTTGACTGGAGGCTCGTGTCCTTTGCTTTGATGTTTTTCTCAATATTGGTTTACAAGGTTCAGAGAGCATTACACTGAACATTTAAAGGTCCCAGGGTTGATCCTGGGTTTACTCAGAGTGGAGCCGTGAACGCTTTTCGGACACCATTCTGATGCTTGCTAGTTAGTTGCTTTTCGCAGAACCTCCTTGAATGTTTTCTACACTTCAAACAGATGTGCAGACACTGTAGGTTCCATGGTGTAACGGTTAGCACTCTGGACTCTGAATCCAGTGATCCGAATTCAAATCTTGGTGGAACCTTCAAGAGTCTGTTTGCCTGTGCTTGGCAAGGAGGAGCTTTGGGGTATGTCACAACTTTCTTTGTGGCAGTGTGTCTTAAAATGTATTGCTACACTGGCCTCCTTTAACCATGGCCTCCAAACAATCTAGAACTCACATAAAACTGAGCTGGAACTAAATTGAGAAGGCAGATGTCACCTGACCCTCTGTGGAGAAGCAGTACAGACCTCAGACAGCTTCTCATCAGCAAGATTTGCATGGCAGTGCCACAATGTAGACTTCTGCTGTTAAATTCAGCTCGTGTGTTTTGTCGTTGATATTTTAATCAACATTATTCTACAAAGGTAGGCCAAGCTAGAGCTGGTAGGTAAAAATTGAGTTTCTCAGAAATCTGGTGAGTGCATCTGGTCAGAGCTCTATTTCTGCCCTTGTCAGCTAAGAGGCAGGATGTTGGAGCGACAGTAGCATCGAACAGAGTGAAAGACGTGGCAAAGGGGCCTCCACTGAGCAGCAACTTGTGGCTCGTTGGTCTAGGGGTATGATTCTCGCTTCGGGTGTGAGAGGTCCCGGGTTCAAATCCCGGACGAGCCCACTTGAGCATATTGCTGAGAAGTATCAGTCAATTCTGCCTTCTTTTGGTCAATAGTACTCCTGCATGTTTTCGTGCTGATTTCTCCCTGCTCGTAGTTTCTCATCTGCAATTTAAACTTTGTACAACACTTCGCTCTTTGGGTTCCCGCACTTTCACTGAAAGGTGGGGGTGTGTCTAAGATGGTTCAGATCGGCTGCCATGCAGGGTAGCCGTTTGCGGTTGACTGGAGGCTCGTGTCCTTTGCTTTGATGTTTTTCTCAATATTGGTTTACAAGGTTCAGAGAGCGTTACACTGAACATTTAAAGGTCCCAGGTTCGATCTTGGGTTTACTCAGAGTGGAGCCGTGAATGCTTTCGGACACCATTCTGATGCTTGCTGGTTAGTTGCTTTTCGCAGAGCCTCCTTGAATGTTTTCTACACTTCAAACAGATGTGCAGACACTGTTGGTTCCATGGTGTAACGGTTAGCACTCTGGACTCTGAATCCAGTGATCTGAGTTCAACTCTTGGTGGAACCTTGGGGTCTGTCTGGCTGTGCTTGGCAAGGAGGAGCTTTGATGTAGGTCACAACTTTCTCTGTGGCAGTGTGTCTTAATATGTATTGCTACAGTGGCCTCCTTTAACCATGGCCTCCAAACAATGTAGAACTCACATAAAACTGAGCTGGAACTAAATTGAGAAGACCGATGTCACCTGACCCTCTGTGGAGAAGCAGTACAGACCTCTGACAGCTTCTCATCAGCAAGATTTGCGTGGCAGTGCCACAATGTAGACTTCTGCTGTTAAATTCAGCTCTTGTGTTTTGTCGTTGATATTTTTTTTTTTTTTTATTTTATTATTTTTTTTTATTTTATTTGATAGGGACAATGCTCATTGATCAACAGACAAGTTATTTGCTGTAAACAAGCCAGAGTTAGCTACAAGTGCTAGTTTCCATCTGTTGTCCCTAGCCAGATCTTAACAGGCACCCTAAAATACAAAAGTCAATAAAGATACACTAAAATACAGTAGCAATGTAATAAATACAGCAGAAATTTTAAAACAATATGGGCATACTCTCAAACAGACAATATGTTGTTCACATCATCAACCCTCAACTTAATTACAGTATAAAGTAGATACAGTATATGAACAAATAATAAAAAAATATACATACATACATACATACATACACATATACACACACATATATATATACATATATATACATACACATACATATATATAAATACATACACACATACATACATGTTCATAAACTTAAACATTTGGTGTATGGTTACAATTATAATTATCCCTAATCCAAGATTTAAGCTGGTTTTTAAAAGAGGAGAGACTATTACACTCCCTTAACTCATTGGGTAGGCTATTCCAAAAAATTGTAGCTCTGACAGAAAAGGCTGTATTTCCAATCCTACTTTTTCTATATTGAACTATGCAGTCCCCTCTGGTGGTTGCTCTGGTTACTCTATTGACCCTATCTTTCTGTTTTATAAACTGGCACAGTGGTGGTGGAGCAAGCCCACGGAGTACCTTAAAGACAAGACATGCGTCAGCAAAGTGTCTGAAGTTTTCAAAGCTAAACATATTGTGTTTTTTGATTATGTGACAATGATGATAGCTATTAGCCTTACAGTCCAATGTCTTTAATGCCTGTTTATAGAGTGACTCCAATGGTTGCAATGTTGTTTTATTGGCTTGCGACCAGCTTGTTAAACAATAAGAAAAATGTGATAAGATCATCGCATGCAAGAAAAGCTTTGCAGCCTTCAATGTTAGATATGATCTTATATGCTTAAAATTTGCAAGATTAAATTTAACAATATTGGCAACCTTTTTTGTATGCTTTTTAAAGGAGAGTTGTGAGTCTAGGATGATTCCCAGATATTTAAAGTCAGATACCACTCTAACCTTATCTTGGTTAACAATTACCTCAGGGTCATAAGTCACAGTAGTTTGTTTTGTAAAATACATACATACTGTTTTACTTATGTTCAGATGTAAGCATGAATTAGTTAGCCATATGGATACCTTGCTCATGGCCTCAGTCAGTTGGTGTGCAGCTTGTTGTTTATTTTTAGCATGCACGTAGAGGACTGTGTCATCTGCATACATTTGTAAATGTACAGATGGACAAACAGTGGGCAGGTCATTTATATAGAGACTGAACAAAAGGGGGCCCAGTATAGATCCTTGAGGGACACCTATTCTAGAGTTTAGATATGTGGATTGTGTGTTGTTAATGCGTGTGCTTTGTTTTCTGTCAGTTAAATATGATTTCATCCATTTAATTGCATTCCCACAGAAATTAAAGTAGGATAATTTTGACAAAAGAACGTCATGATCGACGGTGTCAAATGCTTTTTTGAAATCTAAAAATATTGCACCCACCACGCCTCCTTTATCTAGATTCATTTTGATGTTCTCGATAAAAAAGCAGTTGGCTGTTTCCGTGGAGTGATTACTTCGAAAGCCAAACTGCATTGGGTGCAGTGGTGTATGGCCTTTACTAAGATGAGCAGTCAGCTGTTTCGCCACCCATTTCTCTACTACCTTGGATATTACAGGTAGTATACTGATGGGCCTATAGTTCTCTACTAGTGTTTTATCACCGGCCTTGAAAATGGGGGTTACCACGGCTGTTTTCCAGGAACTTGGGAAAATACCTTGTTTAATTGATAAATTGATTAAATGTGTAAGAGGTATAATTAAAGACTGTTTATGAGTTTTAAAAAATACAAAATCAAGACCAAAAGCATCTTTAGCTTTTGAGTTCCTTAGTGAATTTATGGTATTCTCTACCTCAAGTTCACTAATTTCCTCAATTCTAAAAACTGGTTTGTCATTATCAATAGGAATGCTCACTATATTACTAATAATGCACTTCTGTGCCAGTTCCTCAACTGATTGGATAAAAAATTTGTTAAAAGTGCTTGCTATAATATCTTCTTCTCTGGTTATGATTCCATTTAATTTCAGTTCAAGTGCCGGTGCGCAGTGCTGAGTATCTTTACCAGTTAATTTATTAAGATTGTTCCAGATTAATTTCCCATCTCCCTTTGCATCATCAATTACTTTTATATAGAAATCTGCTTTGGCTTTCCTTATGTTCCTTACTACTCTATTTCTGAGGGATGTATAGCTATACCAGTCACTTCTGAGTCCTGACTTAAGTGCAATCTTTAGTGAGGAGTCTCTGTCCCTCATCTGTTTCCAGAGAGCCTCATTGAGCCAAGGTTGAGAATTTTTCTGTCTTGGTCTGTGTGACATTCTTCTGTTATATAAGGATATTATAGTATTAATAGTGCTTGAAAACATATTGCAACTGTTCTCTATATCTTCAATAACCAGAAGATCAGTCCAGTCGATATCATTTAAGGCAGATTTGAATTTGTCCAGATCATTTTTAGGAATACTCAATTGATGTTGTTTCACTATGATTGTTTTCTTAAAACGTTTTTTGGTGAGTTTCCTTCCTAATAGTGTTATATTATGGTCAGATAAACCTGTTAATAAATTGTATGATTTTGTTATCCTTTCCGGTCTGTTTGTAAACATTAAGTCAATTTGCGTCTGAGAGGAGTGAGTGATGCGGGTGGGACCAAGAACTAACTGGGTGAGATCAAATTTGTCTGTTATATCTTTAAGTTTTTTCCGATCAATTTTATTTTCCCAGTTTATATTAAAATCACCCATTAAAATGAACTCCTTTCTTTCTTGACATTGTTTTAACAGTTTGTGTAAATTATCATAAAAAGCAATGGTAGATGAAGGAGGACGATAAAAACAAATTAAAATAAATGACATTTCAGGGGATAGCCAAACGTTCAGTCCAAGGCATTCAATATCTAATCCAGGCGACCATTCAATCAGATTACATTTGATTGTGTCTTTTCACATAGATTAACACGCCTCCCCCTCGCCCTTTGTCTCTGTCCTTTCTGAAAACATTGTATCCAGATACATTAACAGCAGCCTCTGGGGAATATTTACTTAACCACGTTTCTGAGACACCAAGAAAATCCAGGTTGGAATTATTTAGTAGATGTTCCATTTGATCGCTCTTTGAGACCATACTACGGACATTAATATGTCCGCCTAATAATCCCCTTGGTTTGGAGCGTGGGTCCCATAGAATTTTTGCCTGGTTTAAAGTTTTAAAAAATTTAAACTTACGATGTTTCCTGATAGCTGGATTGAGATCAGTAAGTTTTCGTTTATCACGAATAGGCCGCATTACCGGTGTAGAGATCCCCAGCATCGGAGACATGAATGATGAAAGCTTACCACTGGCATGCGTCAAAGTTGTGAAGTGTTCCTCACGTGTCGCTCCGTGTAAGGTGGAATCCAAACCGGAGGCCACACATGGATTCAGCGCATCCAGGGAAGACCGCAGCATGCCGTCCACCTGTGCCATCCACGAGCACCCGCGTGATCCTCGGCTTCCTCCCACGTTCAGACTCCGACTGCGGCCGTTGTCCCACCGGTAATCCAGGGCAGGTCCCAGGCGACAGCCGTGCGCGTCCATGGAGAGGACGGCGTCACCAATACCGGCTCCGTGCGGACCAGGGTTAGGCTCTACATCTCCAGCCAAGAGAAGGATAGTCAACAGCAAAAGAATATCCTGGTAGGGCCGTCTTGATTTTATTTTCCTTCGGGAACCTGTATGATTTGGCAGGGTAGCTTGGCCTTTGTTTAGCAGAGCTTCGTAAATAGTATGTTGGCTCGATGCGTTTGGACTGCGTTTAGACTTTCCAAGCCCAGCTGAACCGGCACAACAACATCGCACAGACAGTAGGAGTAGCACAACGACTAAACTTGCTACAAACAGACTTTTTGTGATCGTAGCACTTTGCCTTGATTGTATGAGATGGCGTGAGCCAGTTTTATACGAAAAATAGTGTTTTGCGTGGTTGGTAGCATTGTTTGCGTATACGGCGACAGCAGCACCTGTCCGCATGCGTCCTGCCATGATCTCTTAAAGACCTCTCTGAGAAGTATTTTAATCAACATTATTCTACAAAGGTAGGCCAAGCTAGAGCTGGTAGGTAAAAATTGAGTTTCTCAGAAATCTGGTCAGTGCATCTGGTCAGAGCTCTATTTCTGCCCTTGTCAGCTAAGAGGCAGGATGTTGGAGCGACCGTAGCATCGAACAGAGTGAAATACGTGGCAAAGTGGCCTCCACTGAGCAGCAACTCGTGGATTGTTGGTCTAGGGGTATGATTCCCGCTTAGGGTGCGAGGGGTCCCGGGTTCAAATCCCGGACGAGCCCTCTTCTGTCTTTGCAGCATCTTTTCTTGAGCAGTTTCAGTCCATTCTGCCATCGCGGGTCAAACATACGCCACTGTCAATTAAGACTAAAGCTGCGTCTGCATGTTTTCATGCCCACTTCTCTCTGCTCTTCTTAGTTCTTAATCTGCAGTTTAAACTTTGACTTGACATTTTTCCAAAAATTGGTTTAGGAATGCAGCCCAAGCAGTGGAGATATGGCAAAAAATAGATTCTTGGATCGCTTCACAGCCCTGTGAGCCTTCATCTTGCGTTTGCTAGTTGCAGTAGCATCTGAGGGCTTGTTGGTGTTGGGGTGTGTTTTTTTTTTCTTCTATTGCTGTATGGGAGCAAGTGGACCCAAGTTCAAATCCCAGATGAACCCGCTTTGCAGCTCCATTTTTTGAGTAGTGTCTGGGTACATGGTGTCTAGTTGGTCTAGCGGTATGATTCTTGCTTCGGGTGTGAGAGGTCCCGGGTTCAAATCCTGCGACGAGCCCACATTGAGCATATTGCTGAGAAGTATCAGTCATTTCTGCCTTCTTTCAGTCAATAATACTCCTGCATGTTTTCGTGCCGATTTCTCCCTGTTCGTAAATCCTCATCTCCAATTTAAACTTTGTACAACACTTCGCTCTTTGGGTTCCCGCACTTTCACTGAAAGGTGGGGGTGTGTCTAAGATGGTTCAGATCGGCTGCCATTCAGGGTAGCCGTTTGTGGTTGACTGGAGGCTCGGGTCCTTTGCTTTGATGTTTTTCTCAATATTGGTTTACAAGGTTCAGAGAGCGTTACACTGAACATTTAAAGGTCCCAGGTTCGATCCTGGGTTTACTCAGAGTGGAGCCGTGAATGCTTTTCGGACACCATTCTGATGCTTGCTGGTTAGTTGCTTTTCGCAGAGCCTCCTTGAATGTTTTCTACACTTCAAACAGATGTGCAGACACTGTTGGTTCCATGGTGTAACGGTTAGCACTCTGGACTCTGAACCTTCAAGAGTCTGTCTGGCTGTGTTTGGCAAGGAGGAGCTTTGGGGTATGTCACAACTTTCTCTGTGGCAGTGTGTCTTAAAATGTATTGCTACAGTGGCCTCCTTTAACCATGGCCTCCAAACAATCTAGAACTCACATAAAACTGAGCTGGAACTAAATTGAGAAGACCGATGTCACCTGACCCTCTGTGAAGAAGCAGTACAGACCTCAGACAGCTTCTCATCAGCAAGATTTGCGTGGCAGTGCCACAATGTAGACTTCAGCTGTTAAATTCAGCTCTTGTGTTTTGTCTTTGATATTTTAATCAACATTATTCTACAAAGGTATGTTAAGCTAGAGCTGGTAGGTAAAAATTGAGTTTTTTTCAGATATCTGGTCAGTGCATGAGCTCTATTTCTGCCCTTGTCAGCTAAGAGGCAGGATGTTGGAGCGACCGTAGCATCGAACAGAGTGAAAGACGTGGCAAAGGGGCCTCCAATGAGCAGCAACTTGTGGCTCGTTGGTCTAGGGGTATGATTCTCGCTTCGGGTGTGAGAGGTCCCGGGTTCAAATCCCGGACGAGCCCACATTGAGCATATTGCTGAGAAGTATCAGTCAATTCTGCCTTCTTTCGGTCAATAGTACTCCTGCATGTTTTTGTGCTGATTTCTCCCTGTTCGTAGTTCCTCATCTGCAATTTAAACTTTGTACAACACTTCGCTCTTTGGGTTCCCGCACTTTCACTGAAAGGTGGGGGTGTGTCTAAGATGGTTTAGATCGGCTGCCATGCAGGGTAGCCGTTTGCGGTTGACTGGAGGCTCGTGTCCTTTGCTTTGATGTTTTTCTCAATATTGGTTTACAAGGTTCAGAGAGCGTTACACTGAACATTTAAAGGTCCCAGGTTCGATCCTGGGTTTACTCAGAGTGGAGCCGTGAATGCTTTCGGACACCATTCTGATGCTTGCTGGTTAGTTGCTTTTCGCAGAGCCTCCTTGAATGTTTTCTACACTTCAAACAGATGTGCAGACACTGTTGGTTCCATGGTGTAACGGTTAGCACACTGGACTCTGATGCCAGTGATCTGAGTTCAACTCTTGGTGGAACCTTGGGGTCTGTCTGGCTGTGCTTGGCAAGGAGGAGCTTTGACATAGGTCACAACTTTCTCTGTGGCAGTGTGTCTTAATATGTATTGCTACAGTGGCCTCCTTTAACCATGGCCTCCAAACAATGTAGAACTCACATAAAACTGAGCTGGAACTAAATTGAGAAGACCGATGTCACCTGACCCTCTGTGGAGAAGCAGTACAGACCTCAGACAGCTTCTCATCAGCAAGATTTGCGTGGCAGTGCCACAATGTAGACTTCTGCTGTTAAATTCAGCTCTTGTGTTTTGTCGTTGATATTTTAATCAACATTATTCTACAAAGGTAGGCCAAGCTAGAGCTGGTAGGTAAAAATTGAGTTTCTCAGAAATCTGGTCAGTGCATCTGGTCAGAGCTCTATTTCTGCCCTTGTCAGCTAAGAGGCAGGATGTTGGAGCGACCGTAGCATCGAACAGAGTGAAATACGTGGCAAAGTGGCCTCCACTGAGCAGCAACTTGTGGCTTGTTGGTCTAGGGGTTTGATTCCCGCTTAGGGTGCGAGGGGTCCCGGGTTCAAATCCCGGACGAGCCCTCTTCTGTCTTTGCAGCATCTTTTCTTGAGCAGTTTCAGTCCATTCTGCCATCCCGGGACAAACATACGCCACTGTCAATTAAGACTAAAGCTGCGTCTGCATGTTTTCATGCCCACTTCTCTCTGCTCTTCTTAGTTCTTAATCTGCAGTTTAAATTTTGACTTGACATTTTTCCAAAAATTGGTTTAGGAATGCAGCCCAAGCAGTGGAGATATGGCAAAAAAATAGATTCTTGGATCGCTTCACAGCCCTGTGAGCCTTCATCTTGCGTTTGCTAGATGCAGGAGCATCTGAGGGCTTGTTGGTGTTGGGGTGTGTTTTTTTTTCTTTTATTGCTGTAAGGGAGCAAGTGGGCCCAAGTTCAAATCCCAGATGAGCCCGATTTGCAGCTCCTTGTTTTGAGTAGTGTCTGGGTACATGGTGGCTCGTTGGTCTAGGGGTATGATTGTCGCTTCGGGTGTGAGAGGTCCCGGGTTCAAATCCCGGACGAGCCCACATTGAGCATATTGCTGAGAAGTATCAGTCAATTCCGCCTTCTTTCGGTCAATACTACTCCTGCATGTTTTTGTGCTGATTTCTCCCTGTTCGTAGTTCCTCATCTGCAATTTAAACTTTGTACAACACTTCGCTCTTTGGGTTCCGGCGCTTTCACTGAAAGGTGGGGGTGTGTCTAAAATTGTTCAGATCGGCTGCCATGCAGGGTAGCCGTTTGCGGTTGACTGGAGGCTCGTGTCCTTTGCTTTGATGTTTTTCTCAATATTGGTTTACAAGGTTCAGAGAGCGTTACACTGAACATTTAAAGGTCCCAGGTTCGATCCTGGGTTTACTCAGAGTGGAGCCGTGAATGCTTTTCGGACACCATTCTGATGCTTGCTGGTTAGTTGCTTTTCGCAGAGCCTCCTTGAATGTTTTCTACACTTCAAACAGATGTGCAGACACTGTTGGTTCCATGGTGTAACGGTTAGCACGCTGCACTCTGAATCCAGTGATCTGAGTTCAAATCTTGGTGGAACGTTCAAGAGTCTGTCTGGCTGTGCTTGGCAAGGAGGAGCTTTGGGGTATGTCACAACTTTCTCTGTGGCAGTGTGTCTTAAAATGTATTGCTACAGTGGCCTCCTTTAACCATGGCCTCTAAACAATCTAGAACTCACATAAAACAAGTGGGCCCAAGTTCAAATCCCAGATGAGCCCGCTTTGCAGCTCCTTGTTTTGAGTAGTGTCTGGCTACATGGTGGCTCGTTGGCCATGGGTATGATTATGGCTAAGGGTGCGAGAGGTCCCGGGTTCAAATCCCGGACGAGCCCTCTTCTGTCTTTGCAGCATCTTTTCTTGAGCAGTTTCAGTCCATTCTGCCATCCCGGGTCAAACATAAGCCACTGTCAATTAAAACTAAAGCTGCGTCTGCATGTTTTCATGCCCACTTCTCTCTGCTCTTCTTAGTTCTTAATCTGCAGTTTAAACTTTGACTTGACATTTTTCCAAAAATTGGTTTAGGAATGCATCCCAAGCGGTGGAGATATGGCAAAAAATAGATTATTGGATCGCTTCACGGCCCTGTGAGCCTTCATCTTGCGATTGCTAGTTGCAGGAGCATCTGAGGGCTTGTTGTTGTTGGGGTGTGTTTTTTTTTCTTTTATTGCTGTATGGGAGTAAGTGGGCCCAAGTTCAAATCCCAGATGAGCCCGCTTTGCAGCTCCTTGTTTTGAGTAGTGTCTGGCTACATGGTGGCTCGTTGGTCTAGGGGTATGATTCTCGCTTTGGGTGTGAGAGGTCCCGGGTTCAAATCCCGGATGACCCCACATTGAGCATATTGCTGAGAAGTATCAGTCAATTCTGCCATCTTTCGGCCAATAATACTCCTGCATGTTTTCGTGCCGATTTCTCCCTGTTCGTAGTTCCTCATCTGCAATTTAAACTTTGTACAACACTTCACTCTTTGGGTTTCCGCACTTTCACTGAAAGGTGAGGGTGTGTCTAAGATGGTTCAGATCGGCTGCCATGCAGGGTAGCCGTTTGCGGTTGACTGGAGGCTCGTGTCCTTTGCTTTGATGTTTTTCTCAATATTGGTTTACAAGGTTCAGAGAGCATTACACTGAACATTTAAAGGTCCCAGGTTCGATCCTGGGTTTACTCAGAGTGGAGCCGTGAATGCTTTTCGGACACGATTCTGATGCTTGCTGGTTAGTTGCGTTTCGCAGAGCCTCCTTGAATGTTTTCTACACTTCAAACTGATGTGCAGACACTGTTGGTTCCATGGTGTAACGGTTAGAACTCTGGACTCTGAATCCAGTGATCCGAGTTCAAATCTCAGTGGAACCTTCAAGAGTCTGTCTGGCTGTGCTTGGCAAGGAGGAGCTTTGGGGTATGTCACAACTTTTTCCATAAAGTCAATTTTTTTTTGGAGCGTCCATTCAGGTATAAGTTTGAGGGCTCGTGTACGTGGGTTAAGGGGACCTGCGCGCTGACCCCAAAATTTTTTGCCGGACGCGGCGTCGATGTCTGCCGGACCGCGCCGGCCCACGAGAGACCCCTGACCGGCCAGGAGGATCTGGACCCCCGAGGGGCCCCGCGGAAGCCCACCCAAATTTGTGGCCCCTAAATGCCATTCAGCACTTCTCCACAGGGTGGCGCACGGAGCAGTACACCTCAGGTTTAAAACAGTGGCATTTACCCGAATGGGGGGTGGACGATTTTTTTGCCCACGAAACCTATATTTGTCCATTTGACCTTTAAAGTTACAGAATGACCACGGAACCGATGCGGACCCCCGTCGGACCCCCAACCTGGGTCCCACTTACCCATTATTTTTCCATTTGACCATTACATTCACACAATGACTGCGGATCATCTGCGGACCCCTTGCGGACCCCCAGCCTGGGTCCCACGAACCCAGTATTTGTCCATTTGACCATTATATTCACACAATGACTGCGGATCATCTGCGGACCACTTGCGGACCCCCACCCTGGGTCCCACGAACCCACTATTTGTCCATTTGACCATTATTTTCACACAATGACTGCGGATCATCTGCGGACCACTTGCGGACCCCCACCCTGGGTCCCACAAACCCACTATTTGTCCATTTGACCATTATATTCACAGAATGACCACGGATCACATGCGGAACATTTGCGGACCCCACCCCCTGGTCCCACGGACCCAATATTTGTCCATTTGACCATTAGCGTTAGAAATGGGCCTCGGTTGGACATTTTTTTCTGAGACATCCCAGGGGCCCAAAACTTGGAACGGGGGCCTCCCCCAGTGAGCTTACGAAGGCCCGGGGCCCAAGAGCCCTTGCAATCAGTGTCCACGAACCCGCTATGCTTAACACATTCAAATAAATGGCAGGTGGGATTTTTTTAGAAAAGTCCCCGGGGCCCAAAATTCGGAACGGTGGCTCTTTGGGGTCCCTGGATCGTGCAGTCAAAAGCGCGGGGCCCTAGTGCGATGCACTTTTTTTCCTTTAGTGCTATGACTACGTGCTTCGGGGCCCTGGGTGAGGGGCCCCTGAGATGCCAGAATCTCAAATCTGGGGGCCCTACGACCTATTGTCTCCGAACTGTGGACGTCCCACCTCCCATCAAAACGCGTAACACTTTTGTGGACGTGGGGTCCCTTCTGTGACCGTTTGACCCCTAAAGAAGATCGTAGGGCCACCAGACTGCTGTGCCTGGTCGAGGGGATCCCCTCGAGACACATATCCAAAATTCGGCCCGATCGGACTTTTGTGAGTCGTGTCCACGAATCAGCTAGGCCGAACGCAAGGGAATAAATGGCATATGGGATTTTTTTAGAAACGTCCCAGGGGCCTGAAATTTGGAACGGTGGCTCTTGAGGGGCCCTAGAGCGTGCTGTCAAAAGCGCGAGGACTTAGCGCGATGCACTTTTTTAGAAAAAAGTTGGATTTTGGTTAATTTCCCCATATGTGGTGCATGTCCACCAGCAATTTATTTGATGGGATATGTGTCCACTTGCAGTTTATTAAATAGCATTCCTATATGAATATATGGAAAACGGGATATGTGTTCACTTGCTGTTTATTAAATAGCAATTCTCTTACTGTTAATGAAAACACCTCTACTGTACTCAGCACGCTCAGCAGAGTCCATTCATGCCAGTTTTATCACATAATACTGTAAAATATGCATAAAAATTAATGTCCATGGGAGCACTACGGAGGTCCCGCCGAATAAATTGTAAAAGGACATTATTTAAAAAAAAACACCTCCCAGTTGCCATTTATTCAGCGCACCCTTCATAGTGGTTCCGTGGACAGATGAATTTTAGCGATTTCGTGGTTGAAGTCTCATCAGATGTACTCTGCAAGCTCCGAGGAATCCATTTTTGTAAGTTTTGTCCCATAATACTGTAGAAATGTGCATAGAAAAAATGTTGGATTTTGGTGTTCACCAAATTGTCACACACTTTGCCAAGCTGTAACTCCGCCAAAACGGGGCCAAACTGCACCAAAATCGGGTCAAAGTCAGACCAGGGGGACCTCTATCCGACGCCACCAGCCCCAAGTCCCTGAACCCCCGGGAGGCGGAGATACGGTGCCCCAAATTTGGTGTCCATCCAATATGAATAAATGGCAAGTGGGATATGTGTCCAACTTAGGTTTAACAAAAAGCAATTGTATTAAATTTGATTTAATTAAATATAGGCAATATTGTTGATCAAAATGCCTGCAGTGTACTCAGACAGCTCAGCAGAGTCCATTCATGTAAGTTTTATCACAATATACTGTAGAATTTGCATAAAAAATAATGTCCACGGGAGCACTACGGAGGTCCCGCTGAATAAATTGTAAATGGAATTTTTTTTAAAAAAAACCTCCCATTTGCCATTTATTCAGCACGCCCTTCCTAATTGTTCCGTGGACAGATACATTTTAGTGGTTTCGTGGTTGAAGTCTCATCAGCTGTACTCTGCAAGCTTCCAGGAATCCATTTTTGTAAGTTTTATCCCATAATACTGTAGAATTTGCATAAAAATGAGCGTTGAATTTTGGCACACATGTGCACCACGTGGTGCGAATCTCACTTTTCATTAAATAACAACTGTATTTAACTTTATTTATTTCAAATGTGTGTTATTGTTAATGAAAAGACCTTAACTGTACTCAGGACACCCAGAGGAATCCATTCATGTAAGTTTTATCCAATAATAATGTAAAATATGCATAAAAATGTATGTCCACGGGAGCGCTATGGAGGTCCCGCTGAATAAATTGTAAATGTACATTTTTTTTTAAAAAACCTCCCGTTTGCCATTTATTCAGCATGCCCTTCCTAATGGTTCCGTGGACAGATAAATTTTAGTGATTTCGTGGTTGAAGTCTCATCTGCTGTACACTGCAAGCTCCGAAGAACCCATTTTTGTAAGTTTTGTCCCATAATACTGTAGAAATGTGCATAGAAAAAATGTTGGATTTTGGTGTTCACCAAATTGTCACACACTTTGCCAAGCTGTAACTCCGCCAAAACGGGGCCAAACTGCACCAAAATCGGGTCAAAGTCAGACCAGGGGGACCTCTATCCGACGCCACCAGCCCCAAGTCCCTGAACCCCCGGGAGGCGGAGATACGGTGCCCCAAATTTGGTGTCCATCCAATATGAATAAATGGCAAGTGGGATATGTGTCCAACTTAGGTTTAACAAAAAGCAATTGTATTAAATTTGATTTAATTAAATATAGGCAATATTGTTGATCAAAATGCCTGCAGTGTACTCAGACAGCTCAGCAGAGTCCATTCATGTAAGTTTTATCACAATATACTGTAGAATTTGCATAAAAAATAATGTCCACGGGAGCACTACGGAGGTCCCGCTGAATAAATTGTAAATGGAATTTTTTTTTTAAAAAACCTCCCATTTGCCATTTATTCAGCACGCCCTTCCTAATTGTTCCGTGGACAGATAAATTTTAGTGGTTTCGTGGTTGAAGTCTCATCAGCTGTACTCTGCAAGCTTCCAGGAATCCATTTTTGTAAGTTTTATCCCATAATACTGTAGAATTTGCATAAAAATGAGCGTTGAATTTTGGCACACATGTGCACCACATGTGGTGCGAATCTCACTTTTCATTAAATAACAACTGTATTTAACTTTATTTATTTCAAATGTGTCTTATTGTTAATGAAAAGACCTTTACTGTACTCAGGACACCCAGAGGAATCCATTCATGTAAGTTTTATCCAATAATAATGTAAAATATGCATAAAAATGTATGTCCACGGGAGCGCTATGGAGGTCCCACTGAATAAATTGTAAATGTATGGGCGGATGTCCCACCTCCAATGTAAACACGTACCGGTTTGGTGGACAATCCCTCTGGTTTTTGACCTTTTGACCCCTAAGGAAGGTCATTGGGCCACCAAACTTATCTGCCCGGTCAAGGGGGTCCCCATGAGGCAATCATACCAAATTCGGCCCGATCCGACCCCGGCGAGCCGTGTCCACGAAACCGCTAGGCCGAACACATTCAAGTAATTGGCAGGTGGGATGTTTTTAAAAACGTCCTAGGGGCCCGAAATTTGGATCGGTGGCTCCTGAGGGCCCCTAAAACGTGCTGTCAAAAGCGTGAGGACCTAGCGTGATGCACTTTTCTCCTTGGGTCCTACGACTATGTGTTTCGGGGCCCTGGTTGAGGGGCCCCTGAGATGCCAGAATCTCAAATCTGGGGGCCCTACGACCTACCCTCTCTGAACTTTGGAAGTCCCACCTCCAATCAAAACGTGTACCTGTTTGGTGGACGTGGGGTCTCTTCTGTGACCGTTTGACCCCTAAAGAAGGTCTCAGGGCCACCAGACTTTTATGCCCAGTCGAGGGGGTCCCCATGAGACACATATCCAAAATTCGGCCCGATCGGACGCTTGCGAGTCCTGTCCACGAACCCGCTAGGCCGAAAACATTCAAGTATATGGCAGGAGAGACTTTTTTTAGAAAAGACCCAGGGGCCCGAAATTCGGATCGGTGGGTCAAGGGGCCGCCCCGAGTGAGCTTCCGAAAGCGCGGGGCCCTGGGGCGCTCGCGAGTTGTGTCCACGAATCCGCTAGGCCGAACCCATTCAAGAATGTGGCAGGTGGGACTTTTTTAGAAAAGACCCAGGGGCCCGAAATTCGGATTGGTGGGTCCAGGGGCCGCCCCGATTGAGCTGCCGAAAGAAAAATTCGGAGCCTACTGCACAAAATCTCTCCCTTGGCCCTCTCTGACTCTTACATGATCAGAGCCTTTTGAGAGATTTCAGGGTGCCGGACGGGTATTTTTTTTCAAGGTCCTACAGCTTCGTGCTTTGGGGACATGGGAGAGGGACCCCTGAGATGCAAGAATCTGGAATATGGGGGCCCTACGTCCTATCGTCTCCAAACTGTGGATGTCCCACCTTCAATCAAAACGTGTACCGATTTGGAACGTACCGATTTTTAGAAACGACCCAGGGGTCCCAAATTTCACAGCGGGGTCCGTGGGGCCCCCCCAGTGACCTCACCGAGACCGCGGGCTGATCTGAGCGACTTGCGTCGGCGACCCCGAAATGGCGAGAGGGGGTGCCGGTGAGCGCCCGCAGGCCGGGACGCCCACCCCCCACCTCTGGGACCCTTTTGGGAACGTTCCGTAAAAATAGTGGAAAATTGGACAAATAGTGGTTCCGTGGGACCGGGGGTCCTCGCGGCTCGAGGGTCCGATCCGCGATGATAATGGTTAAATGGACAAATAATGGGTTCGTGGTCACGGGGGTCCGCACAGTGGACCCATATGGCGGGTGGACAAAACGCAGCTCGCTGGGATGCGAAGCCCACCCTAGAACAGCCCCGGCCATTCGTTTAATGGGAGAAACGCCAAATAATAGGGTCCTGGGAGCGAATACCCCCAATGGCCAGCAGAACGATGGCAAAAGGACCTTTATAGGGTTCGTGGTCACGGGGGTGGGGGTGGGGGGCTCTCCCAGTGGTCAACATCACCCCTTAGAGGTGTCAATACTTGGTTTACTGCGGATTCCCTACGGAAAAGGGGGGTAAGCCGACTCGTCCCGTTGGCCAGTTTTCTAAAGGAGAAAATGGATCCAAATTGACAGTACAATCCCTTCGAACCATTATGCGGTATATGGCAATTTAAATGAATGGGTTTTTTTCCACGAACCCATTATGTGTACTACCTCTGTGGCAGTGTGTCTTAAAATGTATTGCTACAGTGGCCTCCTTTAACCATGGCCTCCAAACAATCTAGAACTCACATAAAACTGAGCTGGAACTAAATTGAGAAGACCGATGAATATGATTCTCGCTTAGGGTGCGAGAGGTCCCAGGTTCAAATCCCGGACGAGCCCTCTTCTGTCTTTGCACCATCTTTTCTTGAGCAGTTTCAGTCCATTCTGCCATCCCGGGTCAAACATACACCACTGTCAATTAAGACTAAAGCTGCGTCTGCATGTTTTCATGTCCACTTCTCTCTGCCCTTCTTAGTTCTTAATCTACAGTTTAAACTTTGACTTGACATTTTTCCAAAAATTGGTTTAGGAATGCAGCCCAAGCAGTGGAGATATGGCAAAAAATAGATTCTTGGATCGCTTCACAGCCCTGTGAGCCTTCATCTTGCGTTTGCTAGATGCAGGAGCATCTGAGGGCTTGTTGGTGTTGGGGTGTGTTTTTTTTTCTTTTATTGCTGTATGGGAGCAAGTGGGCCCAAGTTCAAATCCCAGATGAGCCCGCTTTGCAGCTCCTTGTTTTGAGTAGTGTCTGGGTGCATGGTGGCTTGTTGGTCTAGGGGTATGATTCTTGCTTCGGGTGTGAGAGGTCCTGGGTTCAAATCCCGGACGAGCCCACATTGAGCATATTGCTGAGAAGTATCAATCAATTCTGCCTTCTTTCAGTCAATAGTACTCCTGCATGTTTTCGTGCTGATTTCTCCTTGTTCGTAGTTCCTCATCTGCAATTTAAACTTTGTACAACACTTCGCTCTTTGGGTTCCTGCACTTTCACTGAAAGGTGGGGGTGTGTCTAAGATGGTTCAGATCGGCTGCCATGCAGGGTAGCCGTTTGCGGTTGACTGGAGGCTCGTGTCCTTTGCTTTGATGTTTTTCTCAATATTGGTTTACAAGGTTCAGAGAGCATTACACTGAACATTTAAAGGTCCCAGGGTTGATCCTGGGTTTACTCAGAGTGGAGCCGTGAACGCTTTTCGGACACCATTCTGATGCTTGCTAGTTAGTTGCTTTTCGCAGAACCTCCTTGAATGTTTTCTACACTTCAAACAGATGTGCAGACACTGTAGGTTCCATGGTGTAACGGTTAGCACTCTGGACTCTGAATCCAGTGATCCGAATTCAAATCTTGGTGGAACCTTCAAGAGTCTGTTTGCCTGTGCTTGGCAAGGAGGAGCTTTGGGGTATGTCACAACTTTCTCTGTGGCAGTGTGTCTTAAAATGTATTGCTACACTGGCCTCCTTTAACCATGGCCTCCAAACAATCTAGAACTCACATAAAACTGAGCTGGAACTAAATTGAGAAGACAGATGTCACCTGACCCTCTGTGGAGAAGCAGTACAGACCTCAGACAGCTTCTCATCAGCAAGATTTGCGTGGCAGTGCCACAATGTAGACTTCTGCTGTTAAATTCAGCTCTTGTGTTTTGTCGTTGATATTTAAATCAACATTATTCTACAAAAGTAGGCCAAGCTAGAGCTGGTAGGTAAAAATTGAGTTTCTCAGAAATCTGGTCAGTGCATCTGGTCAGAGCTCTATTTCTGCCCTTGTCAGCTAAGAGGCAGGATGTTGGAGCGACCGTAGCATCGAACAGAGTGAAAGACGTGGCAAAGGGGCCTCCACTGAGCAGCAACTTGTGGCTCGTTGGTCTAGGGGTATGATTCTCGCTTCGGGTGTGAGAGGTCCCGGGTTCAAATCCCGGACGAGCCCACATTGAGCATATTGCTGAGAAGTATCAGTCAATTCTGCCTTCTTTCGGTCAATAGTACTCCTGCATGTTTTCGTGCTGATTTCTCCCTGTTCGTAGTTCCTCATCTGCAATTTAAACTTTGTACAACACTTCGCTCTTTGGGTTCCGGCGCTTTCACTGAAAGGTGGGGGTGTGTCTAAAATTGTTCAGATCGGCTGCCATGCAGGGTAGCCGTTTGCGGTTGACTGGAGGCTCGTGTCCTTTGCTTTGATGTTTTTCTCAATATTGGTTTACAAGGTTCAGAGAGCGTTACACTGAACATTTAAAGGTCCCAGGTTCGATCCTGGGTTTACTCAGAGTGGAGCCGTGAATGCTTTTCGGACACCAATCTGATGCTTGCTGGTTAGTTGCTTTTCGCAGAGCCTCCTTGAATGTTTTCTACACTTCAAACAGATGTGCAGACACTGTTGGTTCCATGGTGTAACGGTTAGCACGCTGCACTCTGAATCCAGTGATCTGAGTTCAAATCTCGGTGGAACCTTCAAGAGTCTGTCTGGCTGTGCTTGGCAAGGAGGAGCTTTGGGGTATGTCACAACTTTCTCTGTGGCAGTGTGTCTTAAAATGTATTGCTACAGTGGCCTCCTTTAACCATGGCCTCTAAACAATTTAGAACTCACATAAAACAAGTGGGCCCAAGTTCAAATCCCAGATGAGCCCGCTTTGCAGCTCCTTGTTTTGAGTAGTGTCTGGCTACATGGTGGCTCGTTGGCCATGGGTATGATTATGGCTAAGGGTGCGAGAGGTCCCAGGTTCAAATCCCGGACGAGCCCTCTTCTGTCTTTGCACCATCTTTTCTTGAGCAGTTTCAGTCCATTCTGCCATCCCGGGTCAAACATACACCACTGTCAATTAAGACTAAAGCTGCGTCTGCATGTTTTCATGTCCACTTCTCTCTGCCCTTCTTAGTTCTTAATCTACAGTTTAAACTTTGACTTGACATTTTTCCAAAAATTGGTTTAGGAATGCAGCCCAAGCAGTGGAGATATGGCAAAAAATAGATTCTTGGATCGCTTCACAGCCCTGTGAGCCTTCATCTTGCGTTTGCTAGATGCAGGAGCATCTGAGGGCTTGTTGGTGTTGGGGTGTGTTTTTTTTTCTTTTATTGCTGTATGGGAGCAAGTGGGCCCAAGTTCAAATCCCAGATGAGCCCGCTTTGCAGCTCCTTGTTTTGAGTAGTGTCTGGGTGCATGGTGGCTTGTTGGTCTAGGGGTATGATTCTCGCTTCGGGTGTGAGAGGTCCTGGGTTCAAATCCCGGACGAGCCCACATTGAGCATATTGCTGAGAAGTATCAATCAATTCTGCCTTCTTTCAGTCAATAGTACTCCTGCATGTTTTCGTGCTGATTTCTCCTTGTTCGTAGTTCCTCATCTGCAATTTAAACTTTGTACAACACTTCGCTCTTTGGGTTCCTGCACTTTCACTGAAAGGTGGGGGTGTGTCTAAGATGGTTCAGATCGGCTGCCATGCAGGGTAGCCGTTTGCGGTTGACTGGAGGCTCGTGTCCTTTGCTTTGATGTTTTTCTCAATATTGGTTTACAAGGTTCAGAGAGCATTACACTGAACATTTAAAGGTCCCAGGGTTGATCCTGGGTTTACTCAGAGTGGAGCCGTGAACGCTTTTCGGACACCATTCTGATGCTTGCTAGTTAGTTGCTTTTCGCAGAACCTCCTTGAATGTTTTCTACACTTCAAACAGATGTGCAGACACTGTAGGTTCCATGGTGTAACGGTTAGCACTCTGGACTCTGAATCCAGTGATCCGAATTCAAATCTTGGTGGAACCTTCAAGAGTCTGTTTGCCTGTGCTTGGCAAGGAGGAGCTTTGGGGTATGTCACAACTTTCTCTGTGGCAGTGTGTCTTAAAATGTATTGCTACACTGGCCTCCTTTAACCATGGCCTCCAAACAATCTAGAACTCACATAAAACTGAGCTGGAACTAAATTGAGAAGACAGATGTCACCTGACCCTCTGTGGAGAAGCAGTACAGACCTCAGACAGCTTCTCATCAGCAAGATTTGCGTGGCAGTGCCACAATGTAGACTTCTGCTGTTAAATTCAGCTCTTGTGTTTTGTCGTTGATATTTAAATCAACATTATTCTACAAAAGTAGGCCAAGCTAGAGCTGGTAGGTAAAAATTGAGTTTCTCAGAAATCTGGTCAGTGCATCTGGTCAGAGCTCTATTTCTGCCCTTGTCAGCTAAGAGGCAGGATGTTGGAGCGACCGTAGCATCGAACAGAGTGAAAGACGTGGCAAAGGGGCCTCCACTGAGCAGCAACTTGTGGCTCGTTGGTCTAGGGGTATGATTCTCGCTTCGGGTGTGAGAGGTCCCGGGTTCAAATCCCGGACGACCCCACATTGAGCATATTGCTGAGAAGTATCAGTCAATTCTGCCATCTTTCGGCCAATAATACTCCTGCATGTTTTCGTGCCGATTTCTCCCTGTTCGTAGTTCCTCATCTGCAATTTAAACTTTGTACAACACTTCACTCTTTGGGTTTCCGCACTTTCACTGAAAGGTGAGGGTGTGTCTAAGATGGTTCAGATCGGCTGCCATGCAGGGTAGCCGTTTGCGGTTGACTGGAGGCTCGTGTCCTTTGCTTTGATGTTTTTCTCAATATTGGTTTACAAGGTTCAGAGAGCATTACACTGAACATTTAAAGGTCCCAGGTTCGATCCTGGGTTTACTCAGAGTGGAGCCGTGAATGCTTTTCGGACACGATTCTGATGCTTGCTGGTTAGTTGCGTTTCGCAGAGCCTCCTTGAATGTTTTCTACACTTCAAACTGATGTGCAGACACTGTGGGTTCCATGGTGTAACGGTTAGAACTCTGGACTCTGAATCCAGTGATCCGAGTTCAAATCTCGGTGGAACCTTCAAGAGTCTGTCTGGCTGTGCTTGGCAAGGAGGAGCTTTGGGGTATGTCACAACTTTTTCCATAAAGTCAATTTTTTTTTGGAGCGTCCATTCAGGTATAAGTTTGAGGGCTCGTGTACGTGGGTTAAGGGGACCTGCGCGCTGACCCCAAAAATTTTTGCCGGACGCGGCGTCGATGTCTGCCGGACCGCGCCGGCCCACGAGAGACCCCTGACCGGCCAGGAGGATCTGGACCCCCGAGGGGCCCCGCGGAAGCCCACCCAAATTTGTGGCCCCTAAATGCCATTCAGCACTTCTCCACAAGGTGGCGCACGGAGCAGTACACCTCAGGTTTAAAACAGTGGCATTTACCCGAATGGGGGGTGGACGATCTTTTTGCCCACGAAACCTATATTTGTCCATTTGACCTTTAAAGTTACAGAATGACCACGGCACCGATGCGGACCCCCGTCGGACCCCCAACCTGGGTCCCACTTACCCATTATTTGTCCATTTGACCATTATATTCACACAATGACTGCGGATCATCTGCGGACCCCTTGCGGACCCCCACCCTGGGTCCCACGAACCCACTATTTGTCCATTTGACCATTATTTTCACACAATGACTGCGGATCATCTGCGGACCACTTGCGGACCCCCACCCTGGGTCCCACAAACCCACTATTTGTCCATTTGACCATTATATTCACAGAATGACCACGGATCACATGCGGAACATTTGCGGACCCCACCCCCTGGTCCCACGGACCCAATATTTGTCCATTTGACCATTAGCGTTAGAAATGGGCCTCGGTTGGACATTTTTTTCTGAGACTTCCCAGGGGCCCAAAACTTGGAACGGGGGCCTCCCCCAGTGAGCTTACGAAGGCCCGGGGCCCAAGAGCCCTTGCAATCAGTGTCCACGAACCCGCTATGCTTAACACATTCAAATAAATGGCAGGTGGGATTTTTTTAGAAAAGTCCCCGGGGCCCAAAATTCGGAACGGTGGCTCTTTGGGGTCCCTGGATCGTGCAGTCAAAAGCGCGGGGCCCTAGTGCGATGCACTTTTTTTCCTTTAGTGCTATGACTACGTGCTTCGGGGCCCTGGGTGAGGGGCCCCTGAGATGCCAGAATCTCAAATCTGGGGGCCCTACGACCTATTGTCTCCGAACTGTGGACGTCCCACCTCCCATCAAAACGCGTAACACTTTTGTGGACGTGGGGTCCCTTCTGTGACCGTTTGACCCCTAAAGAAGATCGTAGGGCCACCAGACTGCTGTGCCTGGTCGAGGGGATCCCCTCGAGACACATATCCAAAATTCGGCCCGATCGGACCCTTGTGAGTCGTGTCCACGAATCAGCTAGGCCGAACGCAAGGGAATAAATGGCATATGGGATTTTTTTAGAAACGTCCCAGGGGCCTGAAATTTGGAACGGTGGCTCTTGAGGGGCCCTAGAGCGTGCTGTCAAAAGCGCGAGGACTTAGCGCGATGCACTTTTTTAGAAAAAAGTTGGATTGTGGTTAATTTCCCCATATGTGGTGCATGTCCACCAGCAATTTATTTGATGGGATATGTGTCCACTTGCAGTTTATTAAATAGCATTCCTATATGAATATATGGAAAACGGGATATGTGTTCACTTGCTGTTTATTAAATAGCAATTCTCTTACTGTTAATGAAAACACCTCTACTGTACTCAGCACGCTCATCATGGTTGAAGTCTCATCAGCTGTACTCTGCAAGCTTCCAGGAATCCATTTTTGTAAGTTTTATCCCATAATACTGTAGAATTTGCATAAAAATGAGCGTTGAATTTTGGCACACATGTGCACCACATGTGGTGCGAATCTCACTTTTCATTAAATAACAACTGTATTTAACTTTATTTATTTCAAATGTGTGTTATTGTTAATGAAAAGACCTTAACTGTACTCAGGACACCCAGAGGAATCCATTCATGTAAGTTTTGTCCAATAATAATGTAAAATATGCATAAAAATGTATGTCCATGGGAGCGCTATGGAGGTCCCGCTGAATAAATTGTAAATGTACATTTTTTTTTAAAAAACCTCCCGTTTGCCATTTATTCAGCATGCCCTTCCTAATGGTTCCGTGGACAGATACATTTTAGTGATTTCGTGGTTGAAGTCTCATCTGCTGTACACTGCAAGCTCCGAAGAACCCATTTTTGTAAGTTTTGTCCCATAATACTGTAGAAATGTGCATAGAAAAAATGTTGGATTTTGGTGTTCACCAAATTGTCACACACTTTGCCAAGCTGTAACTCCGCCAAAACGGGGCCAAACTGCACCAAAATCGGGTCAAAGTCAGACCTGGGGGACCTCTATCCGACGCCACCAGCCCCAAGTCCCTGAACCCCCGGGAGGCGGAGATACGGTGCCCCAAATTTGGTGTCCATCCAATATGAATAAATGGCAAGTGGGATATGTGTCCAACTTAGGTTTAACAAAAAGCAATTGTATTAAATTTGATTTAATTAAATATAGGCAATATTGTTGATCAAAATGCCTGCAGTGTACTCAGACAGCTCAGCAGAGTCCATTCATGTAAGTTTTATCACAATATACTGTAGAATTTGCATAAAAAATAATGTCCACGGGAGCACTACGGAGGTCCCGCTGAATAAATTGTAAATGGAATTTTTTTTTGAAAAAACCTCCCATTTGCCATTTATTCAGCACGCCCTTCCTAATTGTTCCGTGGACAGATAAATTTTAGTGGTTTCGTGGTTGAAGTCTCATCAGCTGTACTCTGCAAGCTTCCAGGAATCCATTTTTGTAAGTTTTATCCCATAATACTGTAGAATTTGCATAAAAATGAGCGTTGAATTTTGGCACACATGTGCACCACATGTGGTGCGAATCTCACTTTTCATTAAATAACAACTGTATTTAACTTTATTTATTTCAAATGTGTCTTATTGTTAATGAAAAGACCTTTACTGTACTCAGGACACCCAGAGGAATCCATTCATGTAAGTTTTATCCAATAATAATGTAAAATATGCATAAAAATGTATGTCCACGGGAGCGCTATGGAGGTCCCGCTGAATAAATTGTAAATGTGTATTTTTTTTTTAAAAACCTCCCGTTTGCCATTTATTCAGCATGCCCTTCCTAATGGTTCCGTGGACAGATAAATTTTAGTGATTTCGTGGTTGAAGTCTCATCTGCTGTACACTGCAAGCTCAGAAGAACCCATTTTTGTAAGTTTTGTCCCATAATACTGTAGAAATGTGCATAGAAAAAATGTTGGATTTTGGTGTTCACCAAATTGTCACACACTTTGCCAAGCTGTAACTCCGCCAAAACGGGGCCAAACTGCACCAAAATCGGGTCAAAGTCAGACCAGGGGGACCTCTATCCGACGCCACCAGCCCCAAGTCCCTGAACCCCCGGGAGGCGGAGATACGGTGCCCCAAATTTGGTGTCCATCCAATATGAATAAATGGCAAGTGGGATATGTGTCCAACTTAGGTTTAACAAAAAGCAATTGTATTAAATTTGATTTAATTAAATATAGGCAATATTGTTGATCAAAATGCCTGCAGTGTACTCAGACAGCTCAGCAGAGTCCATTCATGTAAGTTTTATCACAATATACTGTAGAATTTGCATAAAAAATAATGTCCACGGGAGCACTACGGAGGTCCCGCTGAATAAATTGTAAATGGAATTTTTTTTTGAAAAAACCTCCCATTTGCCATTTATTCAGCACGCCCTTCCTAATTGTTCCGTGGACAGATAAATTTTAGTGGTTTCGTGGTTGAAGTCTCATCAGCTGTACTCTGCAAGCTTCCAGGAATCCATTTTTGTAAGTTTTATCCCATAATACTGTAGAATTGCATAAAAATGAGCGTTGAATTTTGGCACACATGTGCACCACATGTGGTGCGAATCTCACTTTTCATTAAATAACAACTGTATTTAACTTTATTTATTTCAAATGTGTGTTATTGTTAATGAAAAGACCTTTACTGTACTCAGGACACCCAGAGGAATCCATTCATGTAAGTTTTATCCAATAATAATGTAAAATATGCATAAAAATGTATGTCCACGGGAGCGCTATGGAGGTCCCGCTGAATAAATTGTAAATGTATGGGCGGATGTCCCACCTCCAATGTAAACACGTACCGGTTTGGTGGACAATCCCTCTGGTTTTTGACCTTTTGACCCCTAAGGAAGGTCATTGGGCCACCAAACTTATCTGCCCGGTCAAGGGGGTCCCCATGAGGCAATCATACCAAATTCGGCCCGATCCGACCCCGGCGAGCCGTGTCCACGAAACCGCTAGGCCGAACACATTCAAGTAATTGGCAGGTGGGATGTTTTTAAAAACGTCCTAGGGGCCCGAAATTTGGATCGGTGGCTCCTGAGGGCCCCTAAAACGTGCTGTCAAAAGCGTGAGGACCTAGCGTGATGCACTTTTCTCCTTGGGTCCTACGACTATGTGTTTCGGGGCCCTGGTTGAGGGGCCCCTGAGATGCCAGAATCTCAAATCTGGGGGCCCTACGACCTACCCTCTCTGAACTTTGGAAGTCCCACCTCCAATCAAAACGTGTACCTGTTTGGTGGACGTGGGGTCTCTTCTGTGACCGTTTGACCCCTAAAGAAGGTCTTAGGGCCACCAGACTTTTATGCCCAGTCGAGGGGGTCCCCATGAGACACATATCCAAAATTCGGCCCGATCGGACGCTTGCGAGTCCTGTCCACGAACCCGCTAGGCCGAAAACATTCAAGTATATGGCAGGAGAGACTTTTTTTAGAAAAGACCCAGGGGCCCGAAATTCGGATCGGTGGGTCAAGGGGCCGCCCCGAGTGAGCTTCCGAAAGCGCGGGGCCCTGGGGCGCTCGCGAGTTGTGTCCACGAATCCGCTAGGCCGAACCCATTCAAGAATGTGGCAGGTGGGACTTTTTTAGAAAAGACCCAGGGGCCCGAAATTCGGATTGGTGGGTCCAGGGGCCGCCCCGATTGAGCTGCCGAAAGAAAAATTCGGAGCCTACTGCACAAAATCTCTCCCTTGGCCCTCTCTGACTCTTACATGATCAGAGCCTTTTGAGAGATTTCAGGGTGCCGGACGGGTATTTTTTTTCAAGGTCCTACAGCTTCGTTCTTTGGGGACATGGGAGAGGGGCCCCTGAGATGCAAGAATCTGGAATATGGGGGCCCTACGTCCTATCGTCTCCGAACTGTGGATGTCCCACCTTCAATCAAAACGTGTACCGATTTGGAACGTACCGATTTTTAGAAACGACCCAGGGGTCCCAAATTTCACAGCGGGGTCCGTGGGGCCCCCCCAGTGACCTCACCGAGACCGCGGGCTGATCGGAGCGACTTGCGTCGGCGACCCCGAAATGGCCAGAGGGGGCGCCGGTGAGCGCCCGCAGGCCGGGACGCCCACCCCCCACCTCTGGGACCCTTTTGGGAACGTTCCGTAAAAATAGTGGAAAATTGGACAAATAGTGGTTCCGTGGGACCGGGGGTCCTCGCGGCTCGAGGGTCCGATCCGCGATGATAATGGTTAAATGGACAAATAATGGGTTCGTGGTCACGGGGGTCCGCACAGTGGACCCATATGGCGGGTGGACAAAACGCAGCTCGCTGGGATGCGAAGCCCACCCTAGAACAGCCCCGGCCATTCGTTTAATGGGAGAAACGCCAAATAATAGGGTCCTGGGAGCGAATACCCCCAATGGCCAGCAGAACGATGGCAAAAGGACCTTTATAGGGTTCGTGGTCACGGGGGTGGGGGTGGGGGGGCTCTCCCAGTGGTCAACATCACCCCCTAGAGGTGTCAATACTTGGTTTACTGCGGATTCCCTACGGAAAAGGGGGGTAAGCCGACTCGTCCCGTTGGCCAGTTTTCTAAAGGAGAAAATGGATCCAAATTGACAGTACAATCCCTTCGAACCATTATGCGGTATATGGCAATTTAAATGAATGGGTTTTTTTCCACGAACCCATTATGTGTACTACCTCTGTGGCAGTGTGTCTTAAAATGTATTGCTACAGTGGCCTCCTTTAACCATGGCCTCCAAACAATCTAGAACTCACATAAAACTGAGCTGGAACTAAATTGAGAAGACCGATGTCACCTGACCCTCTGTGGAGAAGCAGTACAGACCTCAGACAGCTTCTCATCAGCAAGATTTGCGTGGCAGTGCCACAATGTAGACTTCAGCTGTTAAATTCAGCTCTTGTGTTTTGTCTTTGATATTTTAATCAACATTATTCTACAAAGGTATGTTAAGCTAGAGCTGGTAGGTAAAAATTGAGTTTTTTTCAGATATCTGGTCAGTGCATGAGCTCTATTTCTGCCCTTGTCAGCTAAGAGGCAGGATGTTGGAGCGACCGTAGCATCGAACAGAGTGAAATACATGGCAAAGTGGCCTCCACTGAGCAGCAACTTGTGGCTCGTTGGTCTAGGGGTATGATTCTCGCTTAGGGTGCGAGAGGTCCCAGGTTCAAATCCCGGACGAGCCCTCTTCTGTCTTTGCACCATCTTTTCTTGAGCAGTTTCAGTCCATTCTGCCATCCCGGGTCAAACATACACCACTGTCAATTAAGACTAAAGCTGCGTCTGCATGTTTTCATGTCCACTTCTCTCTGCCCTTCTTAGTTCTTAATCTACAGTTTAAACTTTGACTTGACATTTTTCCAAAAATTGGTTTAGGAATGCAGCCCAAGCAGTGGAGATATGGCAAAAAATAGATTCTTGGATCGCTTCACAGCCCTGTGAGCCTTCATCTTGCGTTTGCTAGATGCAGGAGCATCTGAGGGCTTGTTGTTGTTGGGGTGTGTTTTTTTTTTCTTTTATTGCTGTATGGGAGCAAGTGGGACCAAGTTCAAATCCCAGATGAGCCCGCTTTGCAGCTCCTTGTTTTGAGTAGTGTCTGGCTACATGGTGGCTCGTTGGTCTAGGGGTATGATTCTCGCTTTGGGTGTGAGAGGTCCCGGGTTCAAATCCCGGACGACCCCACATTGAGCATATTGCTGAGAAGTATCAGTCAATTCTGCCATCTTTCGGCCAATAATACTCCTGCATGTTTTCGTGCCGATTTCTCCCTGTTCGTAGTTCCTCATCTGCAATTTAAACTTTGTACAACACTTCACTCTTTGGGTTTCCGCACTTTCACTGAAAGGTGAGGGTGTGTCTAAGATGGTTCAGATCGGCTGCCATGCCGGCTAGCCGTTTGCGGTTGACTGGAGGCTCGCGTCCTTTGCTTTGATGTTTTTCTCAATATTGGTTTACAAGGTTCAGAGAGCATTACACTGAACATTTAAAGGTCCCAGGTTCGATCCTGGGTTTACTCAGAGTGGAGCCGTGAATGCTTTTCGGACACGATTCTGATGCTTGCTGGTTAGTTGCGTTTCGCAGAGCCTCCTTGAATGTTTTCTACACTTCAAACTGATGTGCAGACACTGTTGGTTCCATGGTGTAACGGTTAGAACTCTGGACTCTGAATCCAGTGATCCGAGTTCAAATCTCGGTGGAACCTTCAAGAGTCTGTCTGGCTGTGCTTGGCAAGGAGGAGCTTTGGGGTATGTCACAACTTTTTCCATAAAGTCAATTTTTTTTTGGAGCGTCCATTCAGGTATAAGTTTGAGGGCTCGTGTACGTGGGTTAAGGGGACCTGCGCGCTGACCCCAAAAATTTTTGCCGGACGCGGCGTCGATGTCTGCCGGACCGCGCCGGCCCACGAGAGACCCCTGACCGGCCAGGAGGATCTGGACCCCCGAGGGGCCCCGCGGAAGCCCACCCAAATTTGTGGCCCCTAAATGCCATTCAGCACTTCTCCACAGGGTGGCGCACGGAGCAGTATACCTCAGGTTTAAAACAGTGGCATTTACCCGAATGGGGGGTGGACGATCTTTTTGCCCACGAAACCTATATTTGTCCATTTGACCTTTAAAGTTACAGAATGACCACGGCACCGATGCGGACCCCCGTCGGACCCCCAACCTGGGTCCCACTTACCCATTATTTGTCCATTTGACCATTATATTCACACAATGACTGCGGATCATCTGCGGACCCCTTGCGGACCCCCAGCCTGGGTCCCACGAACCCAGTATTTGTCCATTTGACCATTATATTCACACAATGACTGCGGATCATCTGCAGACCACTTGCGGACCCCCACCCTGGGTCCCACGAACCCACTATTTGTCCATTTGACCATTATTTTCACACAATGACTGCGGATCATCTGCGGACCACTTGCGGACCCCCACCCTGGGTCCCACAAACCCACTATTTGTCCATTTGACCATTATATTCACAGAATGACCACGGATCACATGCAGAACATTTGCGGACCCCACCCCCTGGTCCCACGGACCCAATATTTGTCCATTTGACCATTAGCGTTAGAAATGGGCCTCGGTTGGACATTTTTTTCTGAGACATCCCAGGGGCCCAAAACTTGGAACGGGGGCCTCCCCCAGTGAGCTTACGAAGGCCCGGGGCCCAAGAGCCCTTGCAATCAGTGTCCACGAACCCGCTATGCTTAACACATTCAAATAAATGGCAGGTGGGATTTTTTTAGAAAAGTCCCCGGGGCCCAAAATTCGGAACGGTGGCTCTTTGGGGTCCCTGGATCGTGCAGTCAAAAGCGCGGGGCCCTAGTGCGATGCACTTTTTTTCCTTTAGTGCTATGACTACGTGCTTCGGGGCCCTGGGTGAGGGGCCCCTGAGATGCCAGAATCTCAAATCTGGGGGCCCTACGACCTATTGTCTCCGAACTGTGGACGTCCCACCTCCCATCAAAACGCGTAACACTTTTGTGGACGTGGGGTCCCTTCTGTGACCGTTTGACCCCTAAAGAAGATCGTAGAGCCACCAGACTTCTGTGCCTGGTCGAGGGGATCCCCTCGAGACACATATCCAAAATTCGGCCCGATCGGACCCTTGTGAGTCGTGTCCACGAATCAGCTAGGCCGAACGCAAGGGAATAAATGGCATATGGGATTTTTTTAGAAACGTCCCAGGGGCCCGAAATTTGGAACGGTGGCTCTTGAGGGGCCCTAGAGCGTGCTGTCAAAAGCGCGAGGACTTAGCGCGATGCACTTTTTTCCTTGGTTCCTAGGGCTACGTACTTTTGGGCCCTGGGCGAGGGGCCCCTGAGATGCCAGAATCCCAAATCTGGGGGCCCTACGACCTACTGTCTCCGATATGTGGACATCCCACCTTCAATCAAAACGCGTACCTGTTTCGTGGACGTGGGCTCCCTTCTGTAACCCTTTGACCCCTTAATGAGATCGTAGGGCCACCAGACTTCTATGCCCGTTTGAGGGGATTCCCCCGAGACACATATCCAAATTTCGGCCCGATCGGACCGTTGCGAACCGTGTCCACGAACCCGCTAGTCCGAACCCATTCAAGTAAATGGCAGGTGGGACTTTTTTAGAAAAGTCCAACGGACCCAAAATTCAGTTTGGTGGGTCAAGGGGCCGCCTCGAGTGAGCTGCCAATGGTGCACGGCCGTAGGGACCTTGCAAGTCATGTCCACGAAACAACTATTCTAATACTGTAGAATATGCATAGAAAAAAGTTGGATTTTGGTTAATTTCCCCATATGTGGTGCATGTCCACCAGCAATTTATTTGATGGGATATGTGTCCACTTGCAGTTTATTAAATAGCATTCCTATATGAATATATGGAAAATGGGATATGTGTTCACTTGCTGTTTATTAAATAGCAATTCTCTTACTGTTAATGAAAACAGCTCTACTGTACTCAGCACGCTCAGCAGAGTCCATTCATGCCAGTTTTATCACATAATACTGTAAAATATGCATAAAAATTAATGTCCATGGGAGCACTACGGAGGTCCCGCCGAATAAATTGTAAAAGGACATTATTTAAAAAAAAACACCTCCCAGTTGCCATTTATTCAGCGCACCCTTCATAGTGGTTCCGTGGACAGATGAATTTTAGCGATTTCGTGGTTGAAGTCTCATCAGATGTACTCTGCAAGCTCCGAGGAATCCATTTTTGTAAGTTTTGTCCCATAATACTGTAGAAATGTGCATAGAAAAAATGTTGGATTTTGGTGTTCACCAAATTGTCACACACTTTGCCAAGCTGTAACTCCGCCAAAACGGGGCCAAACTGCACCAAAATCGGGTCAAAGTCAGACCAGGGGGACCTCTATCCGACGCCACCAGCCCCAAGTCCCTGAACCCCCGGGAGGCGGAGATACGGTGCCCCAAATTTGGTGTCCATCCAATATGAATAAATGGCAAGTGGGATATGTGTCCAACTTAGGTTTAACAAAAAGCAATTGTATTAAATTTGATTTAATTAAATATAGGCAATATTGTTGATCAAAATGCCTGCAGTGTACTCAGACAGCTCAGCAGAGTCCATTCATGTAAGTTTTATCACAATATACTGTAGAATTTGCATAAAAAATAATGTCCACGGGAGCACTACGGAGGTCCCGCTGAATAAATTGTAAATGGAATTTTTTTTTGAAAAAACCTCCCATTTGCCATTTATTCAGCACGCCCTTCCTAATTGTTCCGTGGACAGAAAAATTTTAGTGGTTTCGTGGTTGAAGTCTCATCAGCTGTACTCTGCAAGCTTCCAGGAATCCATTTTTGTAAGTTTTATCCCATAATACTGTAGAATTTGCATAAAAATGAGCGTTGAATTTTGGCACACATGTGCACCACATGTGGTGCGAATCTCACTTTTCATTAAATAACAACTGTATTTAACTTTATTTATTTCAAATGTGTGTTATTGTTAATGAAAAGACCTTTACTGTACTCAGGACACCCAGAGGAATCCATTCATGTAAGTTTTATCCAATAATAATGTAAAATATGCATAAAAATGTATGTCCACGGGAGCGCTATGGAGGTCCCGCTGAATAAATTGTAAATGTGTATTTTTTTTTAAAAAACCTCCCGTTTGCCATTTATTCAGCATGCCCTTCCTAATGGTTCCGTGGACAGATAAATTTTAGTGATTTCGTGGTTGAAGTCTCATCTGCTGTACACTGCAAGCTCCGAAGAACCCATTTTTGTAAGTTTTGTCCCATAATACTGTAGAAATGTGCATAGAAAAAATGTTGGATTTTGGTGTTCACCAAATTGTCACACACTTTGCCAAGCTGTAACTCCGCCAAAACGGGGCCAAACTGCACCAAAATCGGGTCAAAGTCAGTCCAGGGGGACCTCTATCCGACGCCACCAGCCCCAAGTCCCTGAACCCCCGGGAGGCGGAGATACGGTGCCCCAAATTTGGTGTCCATCCAATATGAATAAATGGCAAGTGGGATATGTGTCCAACTTAGGTTTAACAAAAAGCAATTGTATTAAATTTGATTTAATTAAATATAGGCAATATTGTTGATCAAAATGCCTGCAGTGTACTCAGACAGCTCAGCAGAGTCCATTCATGTAAGTTTTATCACAATATACTGTAGAATTTGCATAAAAAATAATGTCCACGGGAGCACTACGGAGGTCCCGCTGAATAAATTGTAAATGGAATTTTTTTTTGAAAAAACCTCCCATTTGCCATTTATTCAGCACGCCCTTCCTAATTGTTCCGTGGACAGATAAATTTTAGTGGTTTCGTGGTTGAAGTCTCATCAGCTGTACTCTGCAAGCTTCCAGGAATCCATTTTTGTAAGTTTTATCCCATAATACTGTAGAATTGCATAAAAATGAGCGTTGAATTTTGGCACACATGTGCACCACATGTGGTGCGAATCTCACTTTTCATTAAATAACAACTGTATTTAACTTTATTTATTTCAAATGTGTGTTATTGTTAATGAAAAGACCTTTACTGTACTCAGGACACCCAGAGGAATCCATTCATGTAAGTTTTATCCAATAATAATGTAAAATATGCATAAAAATGTATGTCCACGGGAGCGCTATGGAGGTCCCGCTGAATAAATTGTAAATGTATGGGCGGATGTCCCACCTCCAATGTAAACACGTACCGGTTTGGTGGACAATCCCTCTGGTTTTTGACCTTTTGACCCCTAAGGAAGGTCATTGGGCCACCAAACTTATCTGCCCGGTCAAGGGGGTCCCCATGAGGCAATCATACCAAATTCGGCCCGATCCGACCCCGGCGAGCCGTGTCCACGAAACCGCTAGGCCGAACACATTCAAGTAATTGGCAGGTGGGATGTTTTTAAAAACGTCCTAGGGGCCCGAAATTTGGATCGGTGGCTCCTGAGGGCCCCTAAAACGTGCTGTCAAAAGCGTGAGGACCTAGCGTGATGCACTTTTCTCCTTGGGTCCTACGACTATGTGTTTCGGGGCCCTGGTTGAGGGGCCCCTGAGATGCCAGAATCTCAAATCTGGGGGCCCTACGACCTACCCTCTCTGAACTTTGGAAGTCCCACCTCCAATCAAAACGTGTACCTGTTTGGTGGACGTGGGGTCTCTTCTGTGACCGTTTGACCCCTAAAGAAGGTCTTAGGGCCACCAGACTTTTATGCCCAGTCGAGGGGGTCCCCATGAGACACATATCCAAAATTCGGCCCGATCGGACGCTTGCGAGTCCTGTCCACGAACCCGCTAGGCCGAAAACATTCAAGTATATGGCAGGAGAGACTTTTTTTAGAAAAGACCCAGGGGCCCGAAATTCGGATCGGTGGGTCAAGGGGCCGCCCCGAGTGAGCTTCCGAAAGCGCGGGGCCCTGGGGCGCTCGCGAGTTGTGTCCACGAATCCGCTAGGCCGAACCCATTCAAGAATGTGGCAGGTGGGACTTTTTTAGAAAAGACCCAGGGGCCCGAAATTCGGATTGGTGGGTCCAGGGGCCGCCCCGATTGAGCTGCGGAAAGAAAAATTCGGAGCCTACTGCACAAAATCTCTCCCTTGGCCCTCTCTGACTCTTACATGATCAGAGCCTTTTGAGAGATTTCAGGGTGCCGGACGGGTATTTTTTTTCAAGGTCCTACAGCTTCGTGCTTTGGGGACATGGGAGAGGGGCCCCTGAGATGCAAGAATCTGGAATATGGGGGCCCTACGTCCTATCGTCTCCGAACTGTGGATGTCCCACCTTCAATCAAAACGTGTACCGATTTGGAACGTACCGATTTTTAGAAACGACCCAGGGGTCCCAAATTTCACAGCGGGGTCCGTGGGGCCCCCCCAGTGACCTCACCGAGACCGCGGGCTGATCGGAGCGACTTGCGTCGGCGACCCCGAAATGGCCAGAGGGGGCGCCGGTGAGCGCCCGCAGGCCGGGACGCCCACCCCCCACCTCTGGGACCCTTTTGGGAACGTTCCGTAAAAATAGTGGAAAATTGGACAAATAGTGGTTCCGTGGGACCGGGGGTCCTCGCGGCTCGAGGGTCCGATCCGCGATGATAATGGTTAAATGGACAAATAATGGGTTCGTGGTCACGGGGGTCCGCACAGTGGACCCATATGGCGGGTGGACAAAACGCAGCTCGCTGGGATGCGAAGCCCACCCTAGAACAGCCCCGGCCATTCGTTTAATGGGAGAAACGCCAAATAATAGGGTCCTGGGAGCGAATACCCCCAATGGCCAGCAGAACGATGGCAAAAGGACCTTTATAGGGTTCGTGGTCACGGGGGTGGGGGTGGGGGGGCTCTCCCAGTGGACATCACCCCCTAGAGGTGTCAATACTTGGTTTACTGCGGATTCCCTACGGAAAAGGGGGGTAAGCCGACTCGTCCCGTTGGCCAGTTTTCTAAAGGAGAAAATGGATCCAAATTGACAGTACAATCCCTTCGAACCATTATGCGGTATATGGCAATTTAAATGAATGGGTTTTTTTCCACGAACCCATTATGTGTACTACCTCTGTGGCAGTGTGTCTTAAAATGTATTGCTACAGTGGCCTCCTTTAACCATGGCCTCCAAACAATCTAGAACTCACATAAAACTGAGCTGGAACTAAATTGAGAAGACCGATGTCACCTGACCCTCTGTGGAGAAGCAGTACAGACCTCAGACAGCTTCTCATCAGCAAGATTTGCGTGGCAGTGCCACAATGTAGACTTCAGCTGTTAAATTCAGCTCTTGTCTTTTGTCTTTGATATTTTAATCAACATTATTCTACAAAGGTATGTTAAGCTAGAGCTGGTAGGTAAAAATTGAGTTTTTTTCAGATATCTGGTCAGTGCATGAGCTCTATTTCTGCCCTTGTCAGCTAAGAGGCAGGATGTTGGAGCGACCGTAGCATCGAACAGAGTGAAATACATGGCAAAGTGGCCTCCACTGAGCAGCAACTTGTGGCTCGTTGGTCTAGGGGTATGATTCTCGCTTAGGGTGCGAGAGTTCCCAGGTTCAAATCCCGGACGAGCCCTCTTCTGTCTTTGCACCATCTTTTCTTGAGCAGTTTCAGTCCATTCTGCCATCCCGGGTCAAACATACACCACTGTCAATTAAGACTAAAGCTGCGTCTGCATGTTTTCATGTCCACTTCTCTCTGCCCTTCTTAGTTCTTAATCTACAGTTTAAACTTTGACTTGACATTTTTCCAAAAATTGGTTTAGGAATGCAGCCCAAGCAGTGGAGATATGGCAAAAAATAGATTCTTGGATCGCTTCACAGCCCTGTGAGCCTTCATCTTGCGTTTGCTAGATGCAGGAGCATCTGAGGGCTTGTTGGTGTTGGGGTGTGTTATTTTTTTCTTTTATTGCTGTATGGGAGCAAGTGGGCCCAAGTTCAAATCCCAGATGAGCCCGCTTTGCAGCTCCTTGTTTTGAGTAGTGTCTGGGTGCATGGTGGCTCGTTGGTCTAGGGGTATGATTCTCGCTTTGGGTGTGAGAGGTCCTGGGTTCAAATCCCGGATGAGCCCACATTGAGCATATTGCTGAGAAGTATCAATCAATTCTGCCTTCTTTCGGTCAATAGTACTCCTGCATGTTTTCGTGCTGATTTCTCCTTGTTCGTAGTTCCTCATCTGCAATTTAAACTTTGTACAACACTTCGCTCTTTGGGTTCCTGCACTTTCACTGAAAGGTGGGGGTGTGTCTAAGATGGTTCAGATCGGCTGCCATGCAGGGTAGCCGTTTGCGGTTGACTGGAGGCTCGTGTCCTTTGCTTTGATGTTTTTCTCAATATTGGTTTACAAGGTTCAGAGAGCATTACACTGAACATTTAAAGGTCCCAGGGTTGATCCTGGGTTTACTCAGAGTGGAGCCGTGAACGCTTTTCGGACACCATTCTGATGCTTGCTAGTTAGTTGCTTTTCGCAGAACCTCCTTGAATGTTTTCTACACTTCAAACAGATGTGCAGACACTGTAGGTTCCATGGTGTAACGGTTAGCACTCTGGACTCTGAATCCAGTGATCCGAATTCAAATCTTGGTGGAACCTTCAAGAGTCTGTTTGCCTGTGCTTGGCAAGGAGGAGCTTTGGGGTATGTCACAACTTTCTCTGTGGCAGTGTGTCTTAAAATGTATTGCTACACTGGCCTCCTTTAACCATGGCCTCCAAACAATCTAGAACTCACATAAAACTGAGCTGGAACTAAATTGAGAAGACAGATGTCACCTGACCCTATGTGGAGAAGCAGTACAGACCTCAGACAGCTTCTCATCAGCAAGATTTGCGTGGCAGTGCCACAATGTAGACTTCTGCTGTTAAATTCAGCTCTTGTGTTTTGTCGTTGATATTTAAATCAACATTATTCTACAAAAGTAGGCCAAGCTAGAGCTGGTAGGTAAAAATTGAGTTTCTCAGAAATCTGGTCAGTGCATCTGGTCAGAGCTCTATTTCTGCCCTTGTCAGCTAAGAGGCAGGATGTTGGAGCGACCGTAGCATCGAACAGAGTGAAAGACGTGGCAAAGGGGCCTCCACTGAGCAGCAACTTGTGGCTCGTTGGTCTAGGGGTATGATTCTCGCTTCGGGTGTGAGAGGTCCCGGGTTCAAATCCCGGACGAGCCCACATTGAGCATATTGCTGAGAAGTATCAGTCAATTCTGCCTTCTTTCGGTCAATAGTACTCCTGCATTTTTTCGTGCTGATTTCTCCCTGTTCGTAGTTCCTCATCTGCAATTTAAACTTTGTACAACACTTCGCTCTTTGGGTTCCCGCACTTTCACTGAAAGGTGGGGGTGTGTCTAAGATGGTTCAGATCGGCTGCCATGCAGGGTAGCCGTTTGCGGTTGACTGGAGGCTCGTGTCCTTTGCTTTGATGTTTTTCTCAATATTGGTTTACAAGGTTCAGAGAGCGTTACACTGAACATTTAAAGGTCCCAGGTTCGATCCTGGGTTTACTCAGAGTGGAGCCGTGAATGCTTTCGGACACCATTCTGATGCTTGCTGGTTAGTTGCTTTTCGCAGAGCCTCCTTGAATGTTTTCTACACTTCAAACAGATGTGCAGACACTGTTGGTTCCATGGTGTAACGGTTAGCACCCTGGACTCTGAATCCAGTGATCTGAGTTCAACTCTTGGTGGAACCTTGGGGTCTGTCTGGCTGTGCTTGGCAAGGAGGAGCTTTGACATAGGTCACAACTTTCTCTGTGGCAGTGTGTCTTAATATGTATTGCTACAGTGGCCTCCTTTAACCATGGCCTCCAAACAATCTAGAACTCACATAAAACTGAGCTGGAACTAAATTGAGAAGACCGATGTCACCTGACCCTCTGTGGAGAAGCAGTACAGACCTTAGACAGCTTCTCATCAGCAAGATTTGCGTGACAGTGCCACAATGTAGACTTCTGCTGTTAAATTCAGCTCTTGTGCTTTGTCATTGATATTTTAATCAACATTACTCTACAAAGGTAGGCCAAGCTAGAGCTGGTAGGTAAAAATTGAGTTTCTCAGAAATCTGGTCAGTGCATCTGGTCAGAGCTCTATTTCTGCCCTTGTCAGCTTAGAGGCAGGATGTTGGAGCGACCGTAGCATCGAACAGAGTGAAATACGTGGCAAAGTGGCCTCCACTGAGCAGCAAATTGTGGCTCGTTGGTCTAGGGGTATGATTCTCGCTTAGGGTGCGAGAGGTCCCGGGTTCAAATCCTGGACGAGCCCCCTTCTGTCTTTGCAGCATCTTTTCTTGAGCAGTTTCAGTCCATTCTGCCATCCTGGGTCAAACATACGCCACTGTCAATTAAGACTAAAGCTGCGTCTGCATGTTTTCATGCCCACTTCTCTCTGCTCTTCTTAGTTCTTAATCTGCAGTTTAAATTTTGACTTGACATTTTTCCAAAAATTGGTTTAGGAATGCAGCCCAAGCAGTGGAGATATGGCAAAAAAATAGATTCTTGGATCGCTTCACAGCCCTGTGAGCCTTCATCTTGCGTTTGCTAGATGCAGGAGCATCTGAGGGCTTGTTGGTGTTGGGGTGTGTTTTTCTTTCTTTTATTGCTGTAATGGAGCAAGTGGGCCCAAGTTCAAATCCCAGATGAGCCCGATTTGCAGCTCCTTGTTTTGAGTAGTGTCTGGGTACATGGTGGCTCGTTGGTCTAGGGGTATGATTGTCGCTTCGGGTGTGAGAGGTCCTGGGTTCAAATCCCGGACGAGCCCACATTGAGCATATTGCTGAGAAGTATCAGTCAATTCTGCCTTCTTTCGGTCAATACTACTCCTGCATGTTTTTGTGCTGATTTCTCCCTGTTCGTAGTTCCTCATCTGCAATTTAAACTTTGTACAACACTTCGCTCTTTGGGTTCCGGCGCTTTCACTGAAAGGTGGGGGTGTGTCTAAAATTGTTCAGATCGGCTGCCATGCAGGGTAGCCGTTTGCGGTTGACTGGAGGCTCGTGTCCTTTGCTTTGATGTTTTTCTCAATATTGGTTTACAAGGTTCAGAGAGCGTTACACTGAACATTTAAAGGTCCCAGGTTCGATCCTGGGTTTACTCAGAGTGGAGCCGTGAATGCTTTTCGGACACCATTCTGATGCTTGCTAGTTAGTTGCTTTTCGCAGAACCTCCTTGAATGTTTTCTACACTTCAAACAGATGTGCAGACACTGTAGGTTCCATGGTGTAACGGTTAGCACTCTGGACTCTGAATCCAGTGATCCAAATTCAAATCTTGGTGGAACCTTCAAGAGTCTGTCTGGCTGTGCTTGGCAAGGAGGAGCTTTGGGGTATGTCACAACTTTCTCTGTGGCAGTGTGTCTTAAAATGTATTGCTACAGTGGCCTCCTTTAACCATGGCCTCTAAACAATTTAGAACTCACATAAAACAAGTGGGCCCAAGTTCAAATCCCAGATGAGCCCGCTTTGCAGCTCCTTGTTTTGAGTAGTGTCTGGCTACATGGTGGCTCGTTGGCCATGGGTATGATTATGGCTAAGGGTGCGAGAGGTCCCGGGTTCAAATCCCGGACGAGCCCTCTTCTGTCTTTGCAGCATCTTTTCTTGAGCAGTTTCAGTCCATTCTGCCATCCCGGGTCAAACATAAGCCACTGTCAATTAAAACTAAAGCTGCGTCTGCATGTTTTCATGCCCACTTCTCTCTGCTCTTCTTAGTTCTTAATCTGCAGTTTAAACTTTGACTTGACATTTTTCCAAAAATTGGTTTAGGAATGCATCCCAAGCGGTGGAGATATGGCAAAAAATAGATTATTGGATCGCTTCACGGCCCTGTGAGCCTTCATCTTGCGATTGCTAGTTGCAGGAGCATCTGAGGGCTTGTTGTTGTTGGGGTGTGTTTTTTTTTCTTTTATTGCTGTATGGGAGCAAGTGGGCCCAAGTTCAAATCCCAGATGAGCCCGCTTTGCAGCTCCTTGTTTTGAGTAGTGTCTGGCTACATGGTGGCTCGTTGGTCTAGGGGTATGATTCTCGCTTTGGGTGTGAGAGGTCCCGGGTTCAAATCCCGGACGACCCCACATTGAGCATATTGCTGAGAAGTATCAGTCAATTCTGCCATCTTTCGGCCAATAATACTCCTGCATGTTTTCGTGCCGATTTCTCCCTGTTCGTAGTTCCTCATCTGCAATTTAAACTTTGTACAACACTTCACTCTTTGGGTTTCCGCACTTTCACTGAAAGGTGAGGGTGTGTCTAAGATGGTTCAGATCGGCTGCCATGCAGGGTAGCCGTTTGCGGTTGACTGGAGGCTCGTGTCCTTTGCTTTGATGTTTTTCTCAATATTGGTTTACAAGGTTCAGAGAGCATTACACTGAACATTTAAAGGTCCCAGGTTCGATCCTGGGTTTACTCAGAGTGGAGCCGTGAATGCTTTTCGGACACGATTCTGATGCTTGCTGGTTAGTTGCGTTTCGCAGAGCCTCCTTGAATGTTTTCTACACTTCAAACTGATGTGCAGACACTGTTGGTTCCATGGTGTAACGGTTAGAACTCTGGACTCTGAATCCAGTGATCCGAGTTCAAATCTCGGTGGAACCTTCAAGAGTCTGTCTGGCTGTGCTTGGCAAGGAGGAGCTTTGGGGTATGTCACAACTTTTTCCATAAAGTCAATTTTTTTTTGGAGCGTCCATTCAGGTATAAGTTTGAGGGCTCGTGTACGTGGGTTAAGGGGACCTGCGCGCTGACCCCAAAAATTTTTGCCGGACGCGGCGTCGATGTCTGCCGGACCGCGCCGGCCCACGAGAGACCCCTGACCGGCCAGGAGGATCTGGACCCCCGAGGGGCCCCGCGGAAGCCCACCCAAATTTGTGGCCCCTAAATGCCATTCAGCACTTCTCCACAGGGTGGCGCACGGAGCAGTACACCTCAGGTTTAAAACAGTGGCATTTACCCGAATGGGGGGTGGACGATTTTTTTGCCCACGAAACCTATATTTGTCCATTTGACCTTTAAAGTTACAGAATGACCACGGCACCGATGCGGACCCCCGTCGGACCCCCAACCTGGGTCCCACTTACCCTTTATTTGTCCATTTGACCATTATATTCACACAATGACTGCGGATCATCTGCGGACCCCTTGCGGACCCCCAGCCTGGGTCCCACGAACCCAGTATTTGTCCATTTGACCATTATATTCACACAATGACTGCGGATCATCTGCGGACCACTTGCGGACCCCCACCCTGGGTCCCACGAACCCACTATTTGTCCATTTGACCATTATTTTCACACAATGACTGCGGATCATCTGCGGACCATTTGCGGACCCCCACCCTGGGTCCCACAAACCCACTATTTGTCCATTTGACCATTATATTCACAGAATGACCACGGATCACATGCGGAACATTTGCGGACCCCACCCCCTGGTCCCACGGACCCAATATTTGTCCATTTGACCATTAGCGTTAGAAATGGGCCTCGGTTGGACATTTTTTTCTGAGACATCCCAGGGGCCCAAAACTTGGAACGGGGGCCTCCCCCAGTGAGCTTACGAAGGCCCGGGGCCCAAGAGCCCTTGCAATCAGTGTCCACGAACCCGCTATGCTTAACACATTCAAATAAATGGCAGGTGGGATTTTTTTAGAAAAGTCCCCGGGGCCCAAAATTCGGAACGGTGGCTCTTTGGGGTCCCTGGATCGTGCAGTCAAAAGCGCGGGGCCCTAGTGCGATGCACTTTTTTTCCTTTAGTGCTATGACTACGTGCTTCGGGGCCCTGGGTGAGGGGCCCCTGAGATGCCAGAATCTCAAATCTGGGGGCCCTACGACCTATTGTCTCCGAACTGTGGACGTCCCACCTCCCATCAAAACGCGTAACACTTTTGTGGACGTGGGGTCCCTTCTGTGACCGTTTGACCCCTAAAGAAGATTGTAGGGCCACCAGACTTCTGTGCCTGGTCGAGGGGATCCCCTCGAGACACATATCCAAAATTCGGCCCGATCGGACCCTTGTGAGTCGTGTCCACGAATCAGCTAGGCCGAACGCAAGGGAATAAATGGCATATGGGATTTTTTTAGAAACGCCCCAGGGGCCCGAAATTTGGAACGGTGGCTCTTGAGGGGCCCTAGAGCGTGCTGTCAAAAGCGCGAGGACTTAGCGCGATGCACTTTTTTCCTTGGTTCCTAGGGCTACGTACTTTTGGGCCCTGGGCGAGGGGCCCCTGAGATGCCAGAATCCCAAATCTGGGGGCCCTACAACCTACCGTCTCCGATATGTGGACATCCCACCTTCAATCAAAACGCGTACCTGTTTCGTGGACGTGGGCTCCCTTCTGTAACCCTTTGACCCCTTAATGAGATCGTAGGGCCACCAGACTTCTATGCCCGTTTGAGGGGATCCCCCCGAGACACATATCCAAATTTCGGCCCGATCGGACCGTTGCGAACCGTGTCCACGAACCCGCTAGTCCGAACCCATTCAAGTAAATGGCAGGTGGGACTTTTTTAGATAAGTCCAACGGACCCAAAATTCAGTTTGGTGGGTCAAGGGGCCGCCTCGAGTGAGCTGCCAATGGTGCACGGCCGTAGGGATCTTGCAAGTCATGTCCACGAAACAACTATTCTAATACTGTAGAATATGCATAGAAAAAAGTTGGATTTTGGTTAATTTCCCCATATGTGGTGCATGTCCACCAGCAATTTATTTGATGGGATATGTGTCCACTTGCAGTTTATTAAATAGCATTCCTATATGAATATATGGAAAATGGGATATGTGTTCACTTGCTGTTTATTAAATAGCAATTCTCTTACTGTTAATGAAAACACCTCTACTGTACTCAGCACGCTCAGCAGAGTCCATTCATGCCAGTTTTATCACATAATACTGTAAAATATGCATAAAAATTAATGTCCATGGGAGCACTACGGAGGTCCCGCCGAATAAATTGTAAAAGGACATTATTTAAAAAAAAACACCTCCCAGTTGCCATTTATTCAGCGCACCCTTCATAGTGGTTCCGTGGACAGATGAATTTTAGCGATTTCGTGGTTGAAGTCTCATCAGATGTACTCTGCAAGCTCCGAGGAATCCATTTTTGTAAGTTTTGTCCCATAATACTGTAGAAATGTGCATAGAAAAAATGTTGGATTTTGGTGTTCACCAAATTGTCACACACTTTGCCAAGCTGTAACTCCGCCAAAACGGGGCCAAACTGCACCAAAATCGGGTCAAAGTCAGACCAGGGGGACCTCTATCCGACGCCACCAGCCCCAAGTCCCTGAACCCCCGGGAGGCGGAGATACGGTGCCCCAAATTTGGTGTCCATCCAATATGAATAAATGGCAAGTGGGATATGTGTCCAACTTAGGTTTAACAAAAAGCAATTGTATTAAATTTGATTTAATTAAATATAGGCAATATTGTTGATCAAAATGCCTGCAGTGTACTCAGACAGCTCAGCAGAGTCCATTCATGTAAGTTTTATCACAATATACTGTAGAATTTGCATAAAAAATAATGTCCACGGGAGCACTACGGAGGTCCCGCTGAATAAATTGTAAATGGAATTTTTTTTTGAAAAAACCTCCCATTTGCCATTTATTCAGCACGCCCTTCCTAATTGTTCCGTGGACAGATAAATTTTAGTGGTTTCGTGGTTGAAGTCTCATCAGCTGTACTCTGCAAGCTTCCAGGAATCCATTTTTGTAAGTTTTATCCCATAATACTGTAGAATTTGCATAAAAATGAGCGTTGAGCGTTGAAAAACTGAGCTGGAACTAAATTGAGAAGACAGATGTCACCTGACCCTCTGTGGAGAAGCAGTACAGACCTCAGACAGCTTCTCATCAGCATGATTTGCGTGGCAGTGCCACAATGTAGACTTCTGCTGTTAAATTCAGCTCTTGTGTTTTGTCGTTGATATTTAAATCAACATTATTCTACAAAAGTAGGCCAAGCTAGAGCTGGTAGGTAAAAATTGAGTTTCTCAGAAATCTGGTCAGTGCATCTGGTCAGAGCTCTATTTCTGCCCTTGTCAGCTAAGAGGCAGGATGTTGGAGCGACCGTAGCATCGAACAGAGTGAAAGACGTGGCAAAGGGGCCTCCACTGAGCAGCAACTTGTGGCTCGTTGGTCTAGGGGTATGATTCTCGCTTCGGGTGTGAGAGGTCCCGGGTTCAAATCCCGGACGAGCCCACATTGAGCATATTGCTGAGAAGTATCAGTCAATTCTGCCTTCTTTCAGCCAATAATACTCCTGCATGTTTTCGTGCCGATTTCTCCCTGTTCGTAAATCCTCATCTCCAATTTAAACTTTGTACAACACTTCGCTCTTTGGGTTCCCGCACTTTCACTGAAAGGTGGGGGTGTGTCTAAGATGGTTCAGATCGGCTGCCATGCAGGGTAGCCGTTTGCGGTTGACTGGAGGCTCGGGTCCTTTGCTTTGATGTTTTTCTCAATATTGGTTTACAAGGTTCAGAGAGCGTTACACTGAACATTTAAAGGTCCCAGGTTCGATCCTGGGTTTACTCAGAGTGGAGCCGTGAATGCTTTTCGGACACCATTCTGATGCTTGCTAGTTAGTTGCTTTTCGCAGAGCCTCCTTGAATGTTTTCTACACTTCAAACAGATGTGCATACACTGTAGGTTCCATGGTGTAACGGTTAGCACTCTGGACTCTGAATCCAGCGATCTGAGTTCAACTCTTGGTGGAACCTTGGGGTCTGTCTGGCTGTGCTTGGCAAGGAGGAGCTTTGACATAGGTCACAACTTTCTCTGTGGCAGTGTGTCTTAATATGTATTGCTACAGTGGCCTCCTTTAACCATGGCCTCCAAACAATGTAGAACTCACATAAAACTGAGCTGGAACTAAATTGAGAAGACCGATGTCACCTGACCCTCTGTGGAGAAGCAGTACAGACCTCAGACAGCTTCTCATCAGCAAGATTTGCGTGGCAGTGCCACAATGTAGACTTCTGCTGTTAAATTCAGCTCTTGTGTTTTGTCGTTGATATTTTAATCAACATTATTCTCTCTGCTCTTCTTAGTTCTTAATCTGCAGTTTAAACTTTGACTTGACATTTTTCCAAAAATTGGTTTAGGAATGCAGCCCAAGCAGTGGAGATATGGCAAAAAATTGATTCTTGGATCGCTTCACAGCCCTGTGAGCCTTCATCTTGCGTTTGCTAGTTGCAGTAGCATCTGAGGGCTTGTTGGTGTTGGGGTGTGTTTTTTTTTTCTTCTATTGCTGTATGGGAGTAAGTGGACCCAAGTTCAAATCCCAGATGAACCCGCTTTGCAGCTCCATTTTTTGAGTAGTGTCTGGGTACATGGTGTCTCGGTACATGGTGTCTCGTTGGTCTAGGGGTATGATTCTTGCTTCGGGTGTGAGAGGTCCCGGGTTCAAATCCCGCGACGAGCCCACATTGAGCATATTGCTGAGAAGTATCAGTCATTTCTGCCTTCTTTCGGCCAATAATACTCCTGCATGTTTTCGTGCTGATTTCTCCCTGTCCGTAGTTCCTCATCTGCTATTTAAACTTTGTACAACACTTCGCTCTTTGGGTTCCCGCGCTTTCACTGAAAGGTGGGGGTATGTCTAAGATGGTTCAGATCGGCTGCCATGCAGGGTAGCAGTTTGCGGTTGACTGGAGGCTCGTGTTCTTTGCTTTGATGTTTTTCTCAATATTGGTTTACAAGGTTCAGAGAGCGTTACACTGAACATTTAAAGGTCCCAGGTTCGATCCTGGGTTTACTCAGAGTGGAGCCGTGAATGCTTTCGGACACCATTCTGATGCTTGCTGGTTAGTTGCTTTTCGCAGAGCCTCCTTGAATGTTTTCTACACTTCAAACAGACGTGCAGAGACTGTTGGTTCCATGGTGTAACGGTTAGCACTCTTGACTCTGAATCCAGTGATCCGAGTTCAACTCTTGGTGGAACCTTGGGGTCTGTCTGGCTGTGCTTGGCAAGGAGGAGCTTTGGGGTATGTCACAACTTTCTCTGTGGCAGTGTGTCTTAAAATGTATTGCTACAGTGGCCTCCTTTAACCATGGCCTCCAAACAATCTAGAACTCACATAAAACTGAGCTGGAACTAAATTGAGAACACCGATGTCACCTGACCCTCTTTGGAGAAGCAGTACAGACCTCAGACAGCTTCTCATCAGCAAGATTTGCGTGGCAGTGCCACAATGTAGACTTCTGCTGTTAAATTCAGCTCTTGTGTTTTGTCGTTGATATTTTAATCAACATTATTCTACAAAGGTAGGCCAAGCTAGAGCTGGTAGGTAAAAATTGAGTTGCTCAGAAATCTGGTCAGTGCATCTGGTCAGAGCTCTATTTCTGCCCTTGTCAGCTAAGAGGCAGGATATTGGAGCGACCGTAGCATCGAACAGAGTGAAATACATGGCAAAGTGGCCTCCACTGAGCAGCAACTTGTGGCTTGTTGGTCTAGGGGTATGATTCTCGCTTAGGGTGCGAGAGGTCCCGGGTTCAAATCCCGGACGAGCCCTCTTCTGTCTTTGCAGCATCTTTTCTTGAGCAGTTTCAGTCCATTCTGCCATCCCGGGTCAATCATACGCCACTGTCAATTAAGACTAAAGCTGCTTCTGCATGTTTTCATGCCCACTTCTCTTCTGCTCTTCTTAGTTCTTAATCTGCAGTTAAAACTTTGACTTTACATTTTTCCAAAAATTGGTTTAGGAATGCAGCCCAAGCAGTGGAGATATGGCAAAAAATAGATTCTTGGATCGCTTTACGGCCCTGTGAGCCTTCATCTTGCGTTTGCTAGATGCAGGAGCATCTGAGGGCTTGTTGGTGTTGGGGTGTGTTTTTTTTTTCTTTTATTGCTGTATGGGAGCAAGTGGGCCCCAGTTCAAATCCCAGATGAGCCCGCTTTGCAGCTCCTTGTTTTGAGTAGTGTCTGTGTAAATGGTGGCTTGTTGGTCTAGGGGTATGATTCTCGCTTAGGGTGCGAGAGGTCCCGGGTACAAATCCCGGACGAGCCCTCTTCTGTCTTTGCAGCATCTTTTCTTGAACAGTTTCAGTCCCTTCTGCCATCCCTGGTCAAACATACGCCACTGTCAATTAAGACTAAAGCTGCGTCTGCATGTTTTCATGCCCACTTCTCTCTGCTCTTCTAAGTTCTTAATCTGCAGTTTAAACTTTGACTTGACATTTTTCCAAAAATTGGTTTAGGAATGCAGCCCAAGCAGTGGAGATATGGCAAAAAATAGATTCTTGGATCGCTTCACAGCCCTGTGAGCCTTCATCTTGCGTTTGCTATATGCAGGAGCATCTGAGGGCTTGTTGGTGTTGGGGTGTGTTTTTCTTTCTTTTATTGCTGTATGGGAGCAAGTGGGCCTAAGTTCAAATTCCAGATGAGCCCGCTTTGCAGCTCCTTGTTTTGAGTAGCGTCTGGGTACACGGTGGCTCGTTGGTCTAGGTGTATGATTCTCGCTTCGGGTGTGAGAGGTCCCGGCTTCAAATCCCGGACGAGCCCACATTGAGCATATTGCTGAGAAGTATCAGTCATTTCTGCCTTCTTTCGGCCAATAATACTCCTGCATGTTTTTGTGCCGATTTCTCCCTGTTCGTAGTTCCTCATCTCCAATTTAAACTTTGTACAACACTTCGCTCTTTGGGTTCCCGCGCTTTCACTGAAAGGTGGGGGTGTGTCTAAGATGGTTCAGATCGGCTGCCGTGCAGGGTAGCCGTTTGCAGTTGACTGGAGGCTCGGGTCCTTTGCTTTTATGTTTTTCTCAATGTTGGTTTACAAGGTTCAGAGAGCGTTACACTGAACATTTAAAGGTCCCAGGTTCAATCCTGGGTTTACTCAGAGTGGAGCCGTGAATGCTTTTCGGACACCATTCTGATGCTTGCTGGTTAGTTGCTTTTCGCAGAGCCTCCTTGAATGTTTTCTACGCGTCAAACAGATGTGCAGACACTGTTGGTTCCATGGTGTAACGGTTAGCACTCTGGACTCTGAATCCAGTGATCCGAGTTCAAATCTTGGTGGAACCTTCAAGAGTCTGTCTGGCTGTGCTTGGCAAGGAGGAGCTTTGGGGTATGTCACAACTTTCTCTGTGGCAGTGTGTCTTAAAATGTATTGCTACAGTGGCCTCCTTTAACCATGGCCTCCAAACAATCTAGAACTCACATAAAACTGAGCTGGTACTAAATTGAGAAGACCGATGTCACCTGACCCTTTGTGGAGAAGCAGTACAGACCTCAGACAGCTTCTCATCAGCAAGATTTGTGTGGCAGTGCCACAATGTAGACTTCTGCTGTTAAATTCAGCTCTTGTGTTTTGTAGTTGATATTTTAATCAACATTATTCTACAAAGGTAGGCCAAGCTAGAGCTGGTAGGTAAAAATTGAGTTGCTCAGAAATCTGGTCAGTGCATCTGGTCAGAGCTCTATTTCTGCCCTTGTCAGCTAAGAGGCAGGATATTGGAGCGACCGTAGCATCGAACAGAGTGAAATACGTGGCAAAGTGGCCTCCACTGAGCAGCAACTTGTGGCTCGTTGGTCTAGGGGTATGATTCTCGCTTAGGGTGCGAGAGGTCCCGGGTTCAAATCCCGGGCGAGCCCTCTTCTGTCTTTGCAGCATCTTTTCTTGAGCAGTTTCAGTCCATTCTGCCATCCCGGGTCAAACATACGCCACTGTCAATTAAGACTAAAGCTGCGTCTGCATGTTTTCATGCCCACTGCTCTCTGCTCTTCTTAGTTCTTAATCTGCAGTTTAAATTTTGACTTGACATTTTTCCAAAAATTGGTTTAGGAATGCAGCCCAAGCAGTGGAGATATGGCAAAAAAATAGATTCTTGGATCGCTTCACAGCCCTGTGAGCCTTCATCTTGCGTTTGCTAGATGCAGGAGCATCTGAGGGCTTGTTGGTGTTGGGGTGTGTTTTTTTTTCTTTTATTGCTGTATGGGAGCAAGTGGGCCCAAGTTCAAATCCCAGATGAGCCCGATTTGCAGCTCCTTGTTTTGAGTAGTGTCTGGGTACATGGTGGCTCGTTGGTCTAGGGGTATGATTCTCGCTTCGGGTGTGAGAGGTCCCGGGTTCAAATCCCGGACGAGCCCACATTGAGCATATTGCTAAGAAGTATCAGTCAATTCTGCCTTCTTTCGGTCAATACTACTCCTGCATGTTTTTGTGCTGATTTCTCCCTGTTCGTAGTTTCTCATCTGCAATTTAAACTTTGTACAACACTTCGCTCTTTGGGTTCCGGCGCTTTCACTGAAAGGTGGGGGTGTGTCTAAAATTGTTCAGATCGGCTGCCATGCAGGGTAGCCGTTTGCGGTTGACTGGAGGCTCGTGTCCTTTGCTTTGATGTTTTTCTCAATATTGGTTTACAAGGTTCAGAGAGCGTTACACTGAACATTTAAAGGTCCCAGGTTCGATCCTGGGTTTACTCAGAGTGGAGCCGTGAATGCTTTTCGGACACCATTCTGATGCTTGCTGGTTAGTTGCTTTTCGCAGAGCCTCCTTGAATGTTTTCTACACTTCAAACAGATGTGCAGACACTGTTGGTTCCATGGTGTAACGGTTAGCCCTCTGGACTAGTCCTTTGCTTTGATGTTTTTCTTAATATTGGTTTACAAGGGTCGGAGAGCATTACACTGAACATTTAAAGGTCCTAGGTTCGATCCTGGGTTTACTCAGAGTGGAGCCGTGAATGCTTTTCGGACACCATTCTGATGCTTGCTGGTTAGTTGCTTTCCGCAGAGCCTCCTTGAATATTTTCTACACTTCAAACAGATGTGCAGACACTGTTGGTTCCATGGTGTAACGGTTAGCACTCTGGACTCTGATCCAGTGATCTGAGTTCAAATCTCGGTGGAACCTTCAAGAGTCTGTCTGGCTGTGCTTGGCAAGGAGGAGATTTGGGGTATGTCACAACTTTCTCTGTGGCAGTGTGTCTTAAAATGTATTGCTACAGTGGCCTCCTTTAATCATGGCCTCCAAACAATCTAGAACTCACATAAAACTGAGCTGGAACTAAATTGAGAAGACCGATGTCACCTGACCCTCTGTGGTGAAGCAGTACAGACCTCAGACAGCTTCTCATCAGCAAGATTTGCGTGGCAGTGCCACAATGTAGACTTCTGCTGTTAAATTCAGCTCTTGTGTTTTGTAGTTGATATTTTAATCAACATTATTCTACAAAGGTAGGCCAAGCTAGAGCTGGTAGGTAAAAATTGAGTTTCTCAGAAATCTGGTCAGTGCATGAGCTCTATTTCTGCCCTTGTCAGCTAAGAGGCAGGATATTGGAGCGACCGTAGCATCGAACAGAGTGAAATACGTGGCAAAGTGGCCTCCACTGAGCAGCAACTTGTGGCTTGTTGGTCTAGGGGTATGATTCTCGCTTAGGGTGCGAGAGGTCCCGGGTTCAAATCCCGGACGAGCCCTCTTCTGTCTTTGCAGCATCTTTTCTTGAGCAGTTTCAGTCCATTCTGCCATCCCGGGTCAATCATACGCCACTGTCAATTAAGACTAAACCTCCTTCTGCATGTTTTCATGCCCACTTCTCTCTGCTCTTCTTAGTTCTTAATCTGCAGTTTAAACTTTGACTTTACATTTTTCCAAAAATTTGTTTAGGAATGCAGCCCAAGCAGTGGAGATATGGCAAAAAATAGATTCTTGTATCGCTTTACGGCCCTGTGAGCCTTCATCTTGCGTTTGCTAGATGCAGGAGCATCTGAGGGCTTGTTGGTGTTGGGGTGTGTTTTTTGTTTTCTTTTATTGCTGTATGGGAGCAAGTGGGCCCCAGTTCAAATCCCAGATGAGCCCGCTTTGCAGCTCCTTGTTTTGAGTAGTGTCTGTGTACATGGTGGCTTGTTGGTCTAGGGGTATGATTCTCGCTTCGGGTGTGAGAGGTCCCGGGTTCAAATCCCGGACGAGCCCACATTGAGCATATTGCTGAGAAGTATCAGTCAATTCTGCCTTCTTTCTGTCAATAGTACTCCTGCATGTTTTCGTGCTGATTTCTCCCTGTTCGTAGTTCCTCATCTCCAATTTAAACTTTGTACAACACTTCGCTCTTTGGGTTCCCGCGCTTTCACTGAAAGGTGGGGGTGTGTCTAAGATGGTTCAGATCGGCTGCCATGCAGGGTGGCCGTTTGCGGTTGACTGGAGGCTCGTTTCCTTTGCTTTGATGTTTTTCTCAATATTGGTTTACAAGGTTCAGAGAGCGTTACACTGAACATTTAAAGGTCCCAGGTTCGATCCTGGGTTTACTCAGAGTGGAGCCGTGAATGCTTTCGGACACCATTCTGATGCTTGCTGGTTAGTTGCTTTTCGAAGATGCTCCTTGAATGTTTTCTACACTTCAAACAGATGTGCATACACTGTTGGTTCCATGGTGTAATGGTTAGCACTCTGGACTCTGATCCAGTGATCTGAGTTCAAATCTCGGTGGAACCTTCAAGAGTCTGTCTGGCTGTGCTTGGCAAGGAGGAGCTTTGGGGTAGGTCACAACTCTCTCTGTGGCAGTGTGTCTTAAAATGTATTGCTACAGTGGCCTCCTTTAACCATGGCCTCCAAACAATCTAGAACTCACATAAAACTGAGCCGGAACTAAATTGAGAAGATCGATGTCACCTGACCCTCTGTGGAGAAGCAGTACAGACCTCAGACAGCTTCTCATCAGCAAGATTTGCGTGGCAGTGCCACAATGTAGACTTCAGCTGTTAAATTCGGCTCTTGTGTTTTGTCGTTGATATTTTAATCAACATTATTCTACAAAGGTAGGTTAAGCTAGAGCTGGTAGGTAAAAATTGATTTTCTCAGAAATCTGGTCAGTGCATGAGCTCTATTTCTGCCCTTGTCAGCTAAGAGGCAGGATGTTGGAGCGACCGTAGCATCGAACATAGTGAAATACATGGCAAAGTGGCCTCCACTGAGTAGCAAATTTTTGCTCGTTGGTCTAGGGGTATGATTCTCGCATAGGGTGCGAGAGGTCCCGGGTTCAATTCCCGGACGAGCCCTCTTCTGTCTTTGCAGCATCTTTTCTTGAGCAGTTTCAGTCCATTCTGCCATCCCAGGTCAATCATATGCCACTGTCAATTAAGACTAAAGCTGCGTCTGCATGTTTTCATGCCCACTTCTCTCTGCTGTTCTTAGTTCTTAATCTGCAGTTTAAACTTTGACTTGACATTTTTCCAAAAATTGGTTTAGGAATGCAGCCCAAGCACTGGAGATATGGCAAAAAATAGATTCTTGGATCGCTTTACGACCCTGTGAGCCTTCATCTTGCGTTTGCTAGATGCAGTAGCATCTGAGGGCTTGTTGGTGTTGGGGTGTGTTTTTTTTTCTTCTATTGCTGTATGGGAGCAAGTGGACCCAAGTTCAAATCCCAGATGAACCCGCTTTGCAGCTCCTTGTTTTGAGTAGTGTCTGGTTACATGGTGGCTCGTTGGTCTAGGGGTATGATTCTCATTTCGGGTGTGAGAGGTTCAGGGTTCAAATCCTGGACGAGCCCACATTGAGCATATTGCTGAGAAGTATCAGTCATTTCTGCCTTCTTTCGGCCAATAATACTCCTGCATGTTTTCGTGCCGATTTCTCCCTGTTCGTAGTTCCTCATCTCCTATTTAAACTTTGTACAACACTTCGCTCTTTGGGTTCCCGCGCTTTCACTGAAAGGTGGGGGTCTGTCTAAGATGGTTCAGATCGGCTGCCATGCAGGGTAGCCGTATGCAGTTGACTGGAGGCTCGGGTCCTTTGCTTTTATGTTTTTCTCAATGTTGGTTTACAAGGTTCAGAGAGCGTTACACTGAACATTTAAAGGTCCCAGGTTCGATCCTGGGTTTACTCAGAGTGGAGCCGTGAATGCTTTCCGGACACCATTCTGATGCTTGCTGGTTAGTTGCTTTTCGCGGAGCCTCCTTGAATGTTTTCTACACTTCAAACAGACGTGCAGACACTGTTGGTTCAATGGTGTAACGGTTAGCACTCTGGACTCTGAATCCAGTGATCCGAGTTCAAATCTTGGTGGAACCTTCAAGAGTCTGTCTTGCTGTGCTTGGCAAGGAGGTGCTTTGGGGTATGTCACAACTTTCTCTGTGGCAGTGTGTCTTAAAATGTATTGCTACAGTGGCCTCCTTTAACCATGGCCTCCAAACAATCTAGAACTCACATAAAACTGAGCTGGAACTAAATTGAGAAGATCGATGTCACCTGACCCTCTGTGGAGAAGCAGTACAGACCTCAGACAGCTTCTCATCAGCAAGATTTGCGTGGCAGTGCCACAATGTAGACTTCAGCTGTTAAATTCAGCTCTTGTGTTTTGTAGTTGATTTTTTAATCAACATTATTCTACAAAGGTAGGTTAAGCTAGAGCTGGTAGGTAAAAATTGATTTTCTCAGAAATCTGGTCAGTGCATGAGCTCTATTTCTGCCCTTGTCAGCTAAGAGGCAGGATGTTGGAGCGACCATAGCATCGAACATAGTGAAATACATGGCAAAGTGGCCTCCACTGTGTAGCAAATTGTGGCTCGTTGGTCTAGGGGTATGATTCTCGCATAGGGTGCGAGAGGTCCCGGGTTCAATTCCCGGACAAGCCCTCTTCTGTCTTTGCAGCATCTTTTCTTGAGCAGTTTCAGTCCATTCTGCCATCCCAGGTCAATCATATGCCACTGTCAATTAAGACTAAAGCTGCCTCTGCATGTTTTCATGCCCACTTCTCTCTGCTCTTCTTAGTTCTTAATCTGCAGTTTAAACTTTGACTTGACATTTTTCCAAAAATTGGTTTAGGAATGCAGCCCAAGCACTGGAGATATGGCAAAAAATAGATTCTTGGATGGCTTTACGACCCTGTGAGCCTTCATCTTGCGTTTGCTAGATGCAGTAGCATCTGAGGGCTTGTTGGTGTTGGGGTGTGTTTTTTTTCTTCTATTGCTGTATGGGAGCAAGTGGACCCAAGTTCAAATCCCAGATGAACCCGCTTTGCAGCTCCTTGTTTTGAGTAGTGTCTGGTTACATGGTGGCTCGTTGGTCTAGGGGTATGATTCTCATTTCGGGTGTGAGAGGTTCAGGGTTCAAATCCTGGACGAGCCCACATTGAGCATATTGCTGAGAAGTATCAGTCATTTCTGCCTTCTTTCGGCCAATAATACTCCTGCATGTTTTCGTGCCGATTTCTCCCTGTTCGTAGTTCCTCATCTCCTATTTAAACTTTGTACAACACTTCGCTCTTTGGGTTCCCGCGCTTTCACTGAAAGGTGGGGGTGTGTCTAAGATGGTTCAGATCGGCTGCCATGCAGGGTAGCCTTTTGCGGTTGACTGGAGGCTCGGGTCCTTTGCTTTGATGTTTTTCTCAATATTGGTTTACAAGGTTCAGAGAGCGTTACACTGAACATTTAAAGGTCCCAGGTTCGATCCTGGGTTTACTCAGAGTGGAGCCGTGAATGCTTTTCGGACACCATTCTGATGCTTGCTGGTTAGTTGCTTTTCGCGGAGCCTCCTTGAATGTTTTCTACACTTCAAACAGATGTGCAGACACTGTTGGTTCAATGGTGTATCAGTTAGCACTCTGGACTCTGAATCCAGTGATCCGAGTTCAACTCTTGGTGGAACCTTCAAGAGTCTGTCTGGCTGTGCTTGGCAAGGAGGAGCTTTGGGGTATGTCACAACTTTCTCTGTGGCAGTGTGTCTTAAAATGTATAGCTACAGTGGCCTCCTTTAACCATGGCCTCCAAACAATCTAGAACTCACATAAAACTGAGCTGGAACTAAATTGAGAAGACCGATGTCACCTGACCATCTGTGGAGAAGCAGTACAGACCTCAGACAGCTTCTCATCAGCAATATTTGCGTGGCAGAGCCACAATGTAAACTTCAGCTGTTAAATTCAGCTCTTGTGTTTTGTCGTTGATATTTTAATCAACATTATTCTACAAAGGTAGGTTAAGCTAGAGCTGGTAGGTAAAAATTGAGTTTCTCAGAAATCTGGTCAGTTCATGAGCTCTATTTCTGCCCTTGTCAGCTAAGAAGCAGGATGTTGGATCGACCGTAGCATCGAACAGAGTGAAATACATGGCAAAGTGGCCTCCACTGAGCAGCAACTTGTGGCTCGTTGGTCTAGGGGTATGATTCTCGCTTAGGGTGCGAGAGGTCCCGGGTTCAAATCCCGGATGAGCCCTCTTCTGTCTTTGCAGCATCTTTTCTTGAGCAGTATCAGTCCATTCTGCCATCCCGGGTCAATCATACGCCACTGTCAATTAAGACTAAAGCTGCGTCTGCATGTTTTCATGCCCACTTCTCTCTGCTCTTCTTAGTTCTTAATCTGCAGTTTAAACTTTGACTTTACATTTTTCCAAAAATTGGTTTAGGAATGCAGCCCAAGCAGTGGAGATATGGCAAAAAATAGATTCTGGATCGCTTTACGGCCCTGTGAGCCTTCATCTTGCGTTTGCTAGTTGCAGTAGCATCTGAGGGCTTGATGGTGTTGTGGTGTGTTTTTTTCTTCTTCTATTGCTGTATGGGAGCAAGTGGGCCCAAGTTCAAATCCCAGATGAACCCGCTTTGCAGCTCCTTGTTTTGAGTAGTGTCTGGTTACATGGTGGCTCGTTGGTCTAGGGGTATGATTCTCGCTTCGGGTGTGAGAGGTCCCGGGTTCAAATCCCGGACGAGCCCACATTGAGCATATTGCTGAGAAGTATCAGTCAATTCTGCCTTCTTTCGGTCAATAGTACTCCTGCATGTTTTCGTGCTGATTTCTCCCTGTTCGTAGTTCCTCATCTGCAATTTAAACTTTGTACAACACTTCGCTCTTTGGGTTCCCGCACTTTCACTGAAAGGTGGGGGTGTGTCTAAGATGGTTCAGATCGGCTGCCATGCAGGGTAGCCGTTTGCGGTTGACTGGAGGCTCGTGTCCTTTGCTTTGATGTTTTTCTCAATATTGGTTTACAAGGTTCAGAGAGCGTTACACTGAACATTTAAAGGTCCCAGGTTCGATCCTGGGTTTACTCAGAGTGGAGCCGTGAATGCTTTCGGACACCATTCTGATGCTTGCTGGTTAGTTGCTTTTCGCAGAGCCTCCTTGAATGTTTTCTACACTTCAAACAGATGTGCAGACACTGTTGGTTCCATGGTGTAACGGTTAGCACCCTGGACTCTGAATCCAGTGATCTGAGTTCAACTCTTGGTGGAACCTTGGGGTCTGTCTGGCTGTGCTTGGCAAGGAGGAGCTTTGACATAGGTCACAACTTTCTCTGTGGCAGTGTGTCTTAATATTTATTGCTACAGTGGCCTCCTTTAACCATGGCCTACAAACAATGTAGAACTCACATAAAACTGAGCTGGAACTAAATTGAGAAGACCGATGTCACCTGACCCTCTGTGGAGAAGCAGTACAGACCTCAGACAGCTTCTCATCAGCAAGATTTGCGTGGCAGTGCCACATTGTAGACTTCTGCTGTTAAATTCAGCTCTTGTGTTTTGTCGTTGATATTTTAATCAATATTATTCTACAAAGGTAGGCCAAGCTAGAGCTGGTAGGTAAAAATTGAGTTTCTCAGAAATCTGGTCAGTGCATCTGGTCAGAGCTCTATTTCTGCCCTTGTCAGCTAAGAGGCAGGATGTTGGAGCGACCGTAGCATCGAACAGAGTGAAATACGTGGCAAAGTGGCCTCCACTGAGCAGCAACTTGTGGCTTGTTGGTCTAGGGGTATGATTCCCGCTTAGGGTGCGAGGGGTCCCGGGTTCAAATCCCGGACGAGCCCTCTTCTGTCTTTGCAGCATCTTTTCTTGAGCAGTTTCAGTCCATTCTGCCATCGCGGGTCAAACATACGCCACTGTCAATTAAGACTAAAGCTGCGTCTGCATGTTTTCATGCCCACTTCTCTCTGCTCTTCTTAGTTCTTAATCTGCAGTTTAAACTTTGACTTGACATTTTTCCAAAAATTGGTTTAGGAATGCAGCCCAAGCAGTGGAGATATGGCAAAAAATAGATTCTTGGATCGCTTCACAGCCCTGTGAGCCTTCATCTTGCGTTTGCTAGTTGCAGTAGCATCTGAGGGCTTGTTGGTGTTGGGGTGTGTTTTTTTTTCTTCTATTGCTGTATGGGAGCAAGTGGACCCAAGTTCAAATCCCAGATGAACCCGCTTTGCAGCTCCTTGTTTTGAGTAGTGTCTGTGTACATGGTGGCTTGTTGGTCTAGGGGTATGATTCTCGCTTCGGGTGTGAGAGGTCCCGGGTTCAAATCCTGGACGAGCCCACATTGAGCATATTGCTGAGAAGTATCAGTCAATTCTGCCTTCTTTCGGTCAATAGTACTCCTGCATGTTTTCGTGCTGATTTCTCCCTGTTCGTAGTTCCTCATCTGCAATTTAAACTTTGTACAACACTTCGCTCTTTGGGTTCCCGCACTTTCACTGAAAGGTGGGGGTGTGTCTAAGATGGTTCAGATCGGCTGCCATGCAGTGTAGCCGTTTGAGGTTGACTGGAGGCTCGTGTCCTTTGCTTTCATGTTTTTCTCAATATTGGTTTACAAGGTTCAGAGAGCGTTACACTGAACATTTAAAGGTCCCAGGTTCGATCCTGGGTTTACTCAGAGTGGAGCCGTGAATGCTTTCGGACACCATTCTGATGCTTGAGGTTAGTTGCTTTTCGCAGAGCCTCCTTGAATGTTTTCTACACTTCAAACAGATGTGCAGACACTGTTGGTTCCATGGTGTAATGGTTAGCACTCTGGACTCTGAATCCAGTGATCTGAGTTCAACTCTTGGTGGAACCTTGGGGTCTGTCTGGCTGTGCTTGGCAAGGAGGAGCTTTGGGGTATGTCACAACTTTCTCTGTGGCAGTGTGTCTTAAAATGTATTGCTACAGTGGCCTCCTTTAACCATGGCCTCCAAACAATCTAGAACTCACATAAAACTGAGCTGGAACTAAATTGAGAAGACCGCGTCACCTGACCCTCTGTGGAGAAGCAGTACAGACCTCAAACAGCTTCTCATCAGCAAGATTTGCGTGGCAGTGCCACAATGTAGACTTCTGCTGTTAAATTCAGCTCTTGTGCTTTGTCGTTGGTATTTTAATCAACATTACTCTACAAAGGTAGGCCAAGCTAGAGCTGGTAGGTAAAAATTGAGTTTCTCAGAAATCTGGTCAGTGCATCTGGTCAGAGCTCTATTTCTGCCCTTGTCAGCTAAGAGGCAGGATGTTGCAGCGACCGTAGCATTGAACAGAGTGAAATACGTGGCAAAGTGGCCTCCACTGAGCAGCAACTTGTGTCTTGTTGGTCTAGGGGTATGATTCTCGCTTTGGGTGTGAGAGGTCCCGGGTTCAAATCCCGGACGAGCCCTCTTCTGTCTTTGCACTATCTTTTCTTGAGCAGTTTCAGTCCATTCTGCCATCCCGGGTCAATCATACACCACTGTCAATTAAGACTAAAGCTGCGTCTGCATGTTTTCATGCCCACTTCTCTCTGCTCTTCTTAGTTCTTAATCTGCAGTTTAAACTTTGACTTGACATTTTTCCAAAAATTGGTTTAGGAATGCAGCCCAAGCAGTGGAGATATGGCAAAAAAATAGATTCTTGGATCGCTTCACAGCCCTGTGAGCCTTCATCTTGCGTTTGCTAGATGCAGGAGCATCTGGGGGGTTGTTGGTGTTGGGGTGTGTTTTTTTTTCTTTTATTGCTGTAAGGGAGCAAGTGGGCCCAAGTTCAAATCCCAGATGAGCCCGCTTTGCAGCTCCTTGTTTTGAGTAGTGTCTGGGTACATGGTGGCTCGTTGGTCTAGGGGTATGATTCTCGCCTCGGGTGTGAGAGGTTCAGGGTTCAAATCCTGGACGAGCCCTCATTGCTGAGAAGTATCAGTCATTTCTGCCTTCTTTCGGCCAATAATACTCCTGCATGTTTTTGTGCCGATTTCTCCGAAAGGTGGGGGTGTGTCTAAGATGGTTCAGATCGGCTGCCATGCAGGGTAGCCGTTTGCGGTTGACTGGAGGCTCGTGTCCTTTGCTTTGATGTTTTTCTCAATATTGGTTTACAAGGTTCAGAGAGCGTTACACTGAACATTTAAAGGTCCCAGGTTCGATCCTGGGTTTACTCAGAGTGGAGCCGTGAATGCTTTCGGACACCATTCTGATGCTTGCTGGTTAGTTGCTTTTCGCAGATGCTCCTTGAATGTTTTCTACACTTCAAACAGAAGTGCAGACACTGTTGGTTCCATGTTGTAATGGTTAGCACTCTGGACTCTGAATCCAGTGATCTGAGTTCAACTCTTGGTGGAACCTTGGGGTCTGTCTGGCTGTGCTTGGCAAGGAGGAGCTTTGGGGTATGTCACAACTTTCTCTGTGGCAGTGTGTCTTAAAATGTATTGCTACAGTGGCCTCCTTTAACCATGGCCTCCAAACAATCTAGAACTCACATAAAACTGAGCTGGAACTAAATTGAGAAGACCGATGTCACCTGGCCCTCTTTGGAGAAGCAGTACAGACCTCAGACAGCTTCTCATCAGCAAGATTTGCGTGGCAGTGCCACAATGTAGACTTCTGCTGTTAAATTCAGCTCTTGTGTTTTGTAGTTGATATTTTAATCAACATTATTCTACAACGGTAGGTTAAGCTAGAGCTGGTAGGTAAAAAAAAAAAGGTTCAGAGAGCGTTACACTGAACATTTAAAGGTCCCAGGTTCGATCCTGGGTTTACTCAGAGTGGAGCCGTGAATGCTTTCGGACACCATTCTGATGCTTGCTGGTTAGTTGCTTTTCGCAGATGCTCCTTGAATGTTTTCTACACTTCAAACAGAAGTGCAGACACTGTTGGTTCCATGTTGTAATGGTTAGCACTCTGGACTCTGAATCCAGTGATCTGAGTTCAACTCTTGGTGGAACCTTGGGGTCTGTCTGGCTGTGCTTGGCAAGGAGGAGCTTTGGGGTATGTCACAACTTTCTCTGTGGCAGTGTGTCTTAAAATGTATTGCTACAGTGGCCTCCTTTAACCATGGCCTCCAAACAATCTAGAACTCACATAAAACTGAGCTGGAACTAAATTGAGAAGACCGATGTCACCTGACCCTCTTTGGAGAAGCAGTACAGACCTCAGACAGCTTCTCATCAGCAAGATTTGCGTGGCAGTGCCACAATGTAGACTTCTGCTGTTAAATTCAGCTCTTGTGTTTTGTAGTTGATATTTTAATCAACATTATTCTACAACGGTAGGTTAAGCTAGAGCTGGTAGGTAAAAATTGAGTTTTTTTCAGATATCTGGTCAGTGCATGAGCTCTATTTCTTCCCTTGTCAGCTAAGAGGCAGGATGTTGGAGCGACCGTAGCATCGAACAGAGTGATTTACATGGCAAAGTGGCCTCCACTGAGCAGCAACTTGTGGCTCGTTGGTCTAAGGGTATGATTCTTGCTTAGGGTGCGAGAGGTCCCGGGTTCAGATCCCGGACGAGCCCTCTTCTGTCTTTGCAGCATCTTTTCTTGAGCAGTTTCAGTCCATTCTGCCATCCCGGGTCAATCATACGCCACTGTCAATTAAGACTAAAGCTGCGTCTGCATGTTTTCATGCCCACTTCTCTCTGCTCTTCTTAGTTCTTAATCTGCAGTTTAAACTTTGACTTGACATTTTTCCAAAAATTGGTTTAGGAATGCAGCCCAAGCAGTGGAGATATGGCAAAAAATAGATTCTTGGATCGCTTTACGGCCCTGTGAGCCTTCATCTTGTGTTTGCTAGTTGCAGTAGCATTTGAGGGCTTTTTGGTGTTGGGGTGTGTTTTTTTTTCTTTTTTTGCTGTATGGGAGCAAGTGGACCCAAGTTCAAATCCCAGATGAACCCGCTTTGCAGCTCCTTGTTTTGCGTAGTGTCTGGTTACATGGTGGCTCGTTGGTCTAGGGGTATGATTCTCGCTTCGGGTGCAAGAGGTCCCGTGTTCAAATCCTGGACGAGCCCACATTGAGCATATTGCTGAGAAGTATCAGTCATTTCTGCCTTCTTTCAGCCAATAATACTCCTGCATGTTTTCGTGCCGATTTCTCCCTGTTCGTAGTTCCTCATCTCCAATTTAAACTTTGTACAACACTTCGCTCTTTGGGTTTGTAACGCTTTGACTCGGATAACTCAGTATAAGTCCATTAAAATGAAGAGATATGAAGCGAGGAGTTGGTGTCTCACACATTTAATGGTTGGTACACTGCAACCCGCTCTTCTCATACATGAGATATCAACTCTTCCTTGGCGTTACAAATAAACAAAGACAGAAGAATAACAAGCGGCAGAGCTTATTATCTGTCGTGGTTCTCGTTACACAGTCACGTAGTCCTTTTACGTCATCACCAAACAGCGCCTTAAAGTCAAGCAATCAGTCTCTTAAAGGGCACACCGCAATATAACTTGATGCATGCAAAACATACAGTTTTGGCCGTTACAGATTCCCCACCGGAAAGAAAAAGGCTGTCCTCAGCCGTACACAACATAAGGACAACATTTGAATTCAGCTCCATACATGGAAACTTGGAAATCCATCAACACAAATGTTTTACATACACATGGAAATAACTGGCATACATGTCAGTACAAGCTTCACATTACACAGTATGCTTTTAAAAGACATATCACAGAAAAAACAAAAGCTTGTGTAACCAACCCATGTGTAAAACAATTTTCTTCTCTTTTTCCTCAACACAACACATGAAAACATAAGAACTAGAACACCATTGCCACGCAAGGAAAGTAAAGCATATTAGTAACTTTTAACACATGAGAAATCCAAACCACCAGACACATTACTACTTCAGATCCAATCTGTCAGTATGATACTCGTTAGTCCATTTATTGTCTGACCACTCGGATGTGATTCTAGATGCCAGTCTAGGTCTGAGATTGTAGTGATGACCTTCAAGATCAGCGTCAAAGTCAGGAAGATGTGCATGTTGTGAAGATGTATTAACATCAGTGTCAGCATTAGGAGTACAACTATTCATGTTAAGCTTGGTCGCGTCATGGGAATTGTCAATGGAATCATCACAATTAATATCGGCCTCACTAGGCAGAGAAAAGCATGCATCTTGAGGTTGGTCCTCACCCCTCTGTCTCACCAGCAACCTGTCCTCCAACCCCTCATAGGGTGTTTCAGACTCATCCTGAGGACCACTTGGTGTATGGCTGCTGTATGCGTTCCAAGTGTGGAAAGGCTGCATATTGACCACATGGTAGACACCCGCATCCTGTCCTGTGTCCAGCTTTGCAAGTCTGTAATTCACATCAGACAAAACCTGAGTGACACGGTATGGACCAGAGTACAAGGGTGCCAATTTTGCTGTAAAATTAGCCAGTGCATCTGATTTGGGGTGGGTTTTCACTCTGACAAGGTCACCAATAGCATAAAAAACAGAGCGACGTCTTTTGTCATAGTGCTGCTTCCTTTTGTTGTGACTGGTTTCCAGGGCTGCCCTAGCATGGTCATGTGCCGCTTGTAATGTCATTCTCAAGCTCTCGGGATAAGTAATTTCAGGTTCCTCTATTCCATCCCAGACAGGCTGAGTCACCAGGTCTAATGAAGTGTTCAACTCTCTCCCATACATCATCATGGATGGGGTTTGACCTGTACTTTCATGTGGTGCTGTTCGTAGTGCAAAGCAAATTTGTGGAATATATCGGTCCCAAGTTGTATGTTTATCATCCACGTATGCTCGAATTGCTGTCTTGAGAGTCCGGTTCACCCTCTCGGTGGCATTTGTCTGTGGGTGATATGCCGTTGTGAGGCGATGTTCTGTTCCCAGAAGAGTGAGCACCCGTTCAAAAAGGTCGCTCACGAAAGGAGAACCTCTGTCTGAAATTAGGTATGTCGGGGCCCCGTGACGGGAAAACACTTCACTTAGCAGCTTATTTGCTGCCACTTGAGCAGTAGCTTCTCTCACTGTCACAATCTCGACCCACTTTGAAAAATAATCGACAAAAACCAAAATGTAAGAATTCCCACTGGCAGTACGTGGCAAAGGACCAACGAAATCCACCCCAACATACTCCCAAGGGTTTTGGGGCCGAATTGGGACCATCAGACCGGCAGGTTTTCTCTGACTTGGTTTTGTTAGTTGGCAAACCGTGCAAGAGGTTACATATTTCTTCACCTCAGATGCCATTTTAGGCCAAAAAAACCTGAGTTTCAGTCGGGCCAAGGTTTTTGTTATCCCTAGGTGACCCGCAGTTGGGTGATCATGGTAGTATCTCAGCAAAGTACTTCTAAGAGACGCAGGAGCATACAGCCTTAAAGATTTCAAGGGGTGGATGCCGCAAGCAAGTTTGGGATCATGGAAGTACAACAGGCCGTCCTGAATGGAATACTGAGAGCAATCATCCATCTCACTCTCCCGTTGAAATGCAGACTCTAGTTTACGGAGGAGATCACCTGTGATTGGATCATCAAGCTGCAATTGTCTAACATGAGAGCGATCCGTGAGAGTCACTGAAGGCAGTGTACGGAGGTCAAGACCACCAATCACAGCGTAGTCAGGAAGGAGGTCCATTGGTGGCACATCATCTACCAGAGGATTTCTTGATAGCGCATCAGGGACTTTGTTTCGAGATCCAGGCTTGTGGACAACATCAAAATCAAAGTCCTGAAGGCAGAGAGACCAACGAGCGAGGCGGCCAGTGGGGTTGGGACGGGACATCAACCACTTGAGACCACTGTGGTCAGTGACGCGGAGACCCTCAATGTAAGGCCTAAAGTGCTCAAGGGCCCAAATGACGGCCAGACACTCTTTCTCGGGCGTGGAATAAGGTTTCTCCGATTTATGCAGGGCACGACTAGCATACGCCACAGCAACTTCTCTGCCATGCAGATCTCTCTGCATCAGCGCAGCTCCTAATCCCGAGTCGCAGGCATCGGCATGAACAAAGAAAGGTAGAGAGAAGTCTGGGAAACTTAGCACAGGTGCCGAGGTTAATTTTCGTTTCAGAAGGTCTATGGCGTCTTGGCATGCACTGTCCCATACAAAAGGAGCATCAGTTTTAGTGAGCGCGAAAAGTGGTTCAGCGTGGCGGGCGTAGTCCTGTATGAACCGTCTGTAATAGCCTGATAGGCCCAAAAACTGCCTCACTTGCTTCACATTGACAGGGGTTTTAAAGTCCATAACTGCCTTCACTTTGTTCTGGTCCGGCAGGACGCCACTTGGACAGACACGGTACCCCAAGAAAGTGAGCTCTCTGCGACAAAACTGGCATTTGACCAGCTTAATGGTCAACCCAGCAGACTTAAGCAGTGAAAGGACTTCCCTGAGGTCATCGAGATGTTGCTTGAAAGTGGGTGAAGCCACCACGATGTCATCCAAGTAGACTGCACAGCACCTATAAATAAGACCAGCCAAGACACTGTTCATCAGTCTTTGAAAGGTCGCTGGTGCATTGCAAAGACCAAAAGGAAGCACACGGAACTGAAATAGCCCACAATGTGACACAAAAGCAGTCTTAGATCTTGAGTCTTCTGCCATGGAGACCTGCCAGTACCCCCGAGCAAGGTCGATCGTGCTTAAAAATTTTCCTCTAGAAAGGAAGTCTAGGGACTCATCGACTCTTGGTAATGGATAAGAGTCCTTCACCGTAAGCTGGTTTAACCCACGATAGTCCACACAAAATCGTGGTTCACCACAAGGCTTCTGAACAATCACAACGGGGGCTGCCCAAGGTCCTGTTGCCGGTTCAATGATGCCGTCGTTCAACATTTTTCCTATTTGATCCTCAATCAACCGCTTTTTTGCTGGGGAGGTTCGATAAGGGGGAAGGTGGACTGGCTTGGCATTCCCCGTGTCAATGGAGTGCTCTGTTAGGGATGTGCGACCCAGACGACCATCAAAGAGATCTGAAAAACTTTCAAGTACCCCTGACAGTTGTTCCTTCTCAGCATTACTCAGACATGCTTCCTCAACCTTTCCTTGAAGAGTGGAAGGTGGGACTTCCATAAATAACAAACTGCTTTCCGACTCCATTACTTCCCCACCTTCCATCTCCTCTATTACTAAAGGATCGTTGCCTATGACAACAGTTCTGGATGGGATGTGAATGGTGATGGAGGCACGCAACATGAAATCCATCCCTAAAACCAATGTTGAGGGTAAGCGTGGGACCATGGCAAACCGGTGATAAAAACGCTGTCCCATGAATCCAAAAGCCAACCATGTCAGACCTAAGGGTTGACATGCCCCACCATCTGCTAGTTGGATTGGGGGAGCAGACCATGGTTTAATGTTAACCTTCAGTTTGGCATGATTTTGAACAATGTCTGCTTGTACCGCTGAAAGCGATGCACCAGTGTCTAGTGTAGCATCTAACACCTGGCCATGCAGGTTAATCTTGACTCTAAATGGAGTGTTCCAAAAGGAAGATGATGTTGGATCTTCCACATGGCAAAGGACAGGATGTTCTGGAACAGCAGCATTAGACGGTTGAGGCGAAATTATCTTCTGGAGGGAGGAATGCCTCTTCGAATCATCCTCCCCCCTTTGGAGTTTCCCTTGTGTCTTACAAATGAATTTCCTTCCCCTGCATTGTTACTTCCAGGGTCGTTCGTAACACTTGCATCAAGAGCAGGTTCCAAAGGAGCATTAGGGGACTCACTTGGTCGTGGGCCCATTCCAGAAAGTGAGTTGCAGTCTGGACATGTACGAGAAGTGAAACCAGGGCGTGAGCACTTGTAACAGTAGGTTTCTTTGGCAAATTTAGCTTTATTCTGCATTGCAGGCAAAGAACATTTACCTGGTCCCAGGACCACATGGAGCTCGTGAGCCCTAAGCAAAAGATCCATGCCAGAGGAAACAGAAGTTCCATAGAGAGCAAATCTATACTTTTCAAGAGCATGTTTACAAATAAGGCTGATTTGCTCTTGCTCTGGTGGAGGAGTTTTCAATTTTCTGAATTCACTTAGCATGTGAGCCACAAAAGTAGGCAGGGGCTCTTCAGGGCTTTGCATACGGTCCAAGATTCCTCTCATTATTTGTTCCTGGCTGTCGGAAGGAAGAAAGACTTTCCTGAAGAAATCACAGAACTGGGCCCATGTAACAACATGTGAGTCAAGGACGGAAAACCATTTCTTTGGCTCTTTAGCTAAAAACCGTGGCAGCTCGAGAAGAATCTGAGCATCGGCTAAATCAAGGGAGGTTCTGTACACATTTACAGATTGTAGCCAATCTTCCGGGTTAACATGTCCATCTCCCGCAAACATAGGTGGTTCAAGCCTTGACTGGTACAGTACAGATGCGAGGATTCTGCTAGTAGCACTCAAATCAGAAGAATTGGGTTGTGGTGAGAAAGTCACGTTTGTATGAGAAAAGTTATCGGTGGATGTACCTTGTAATGGCATTTGGCTCGGAGGAATGTGGATGTGTGGTGTAGAGCTGGCCATAGGAGGGAGCTGCACATGTGATGCCGCAGGGTTGTTGACATCAGAAGGACCAAAACGTCTCAATATCCTCTGCTGTAACTGAAGAGAATCATTAAGGCACTGTTGCAACACAGATACTTCAGCTTGTAGGAGGTCCACTTGAGTCTCCAGGCTCACACGCTTTGGTAACTGTGGTCTTTGTCTGGGGACAGAATCTGGTAATGTGTAAGTCAAGTCAGTGTCAAGGTCTGGGTGAGAAGCCATCACAGCAAAATGTGCATTTACATAAACAGCAATTAAGCGATTGTAAAAATTCTAAATACAACCCAGAAAATACAACCTGTTATCAAAATGCACCCACCATCAATAAAATAAAAAAAAATTAAATCATCTGACATCAACAATCCCTCTGAGCTAGTTATCGTCTATTTTACTAGAGCTCAATATTTTTGTACCACAATAGGCCCAAAGCAAGAGAAAATGTTGTTTCAAATTGAATTAAATGTTTGTAAAATTACTTGACCATGTAAAAATACATAAAAAAAACTTTTACTTAGTCCAGCATAAGTAAATTAAGTCCACGATCAAGAAAACTGTTCCAACAGCTGTATTTTTTCCTCAAAATGTTCAAAACAATTCCAATGCACCACAAAAATAACCCACAAAAAGTCTTTGAAAGAAAACCTTTGCTGTTCGCTTGTGCAGTCAAAGTCAAAGCACACACACACAAAAATCTGTGTTGAAATATCCCAGGAAGGTTATATATATATATATATATATAAAAAATAAAAGTTTGTAACGTTAGCTTGGATCAGTCTGTAACTTGGAAATCAGGCAGGGAAAACTTCAATTAGATCACTCAAAAAGAAAAATAAACCTTTTTTTCCATACTGAACTATTTTGCAAAAAAACGTCCCCACCAGCTTGTAAACGATGTCGAAATGTCCAATAAAGCCAAAAGCACAACTTTCAAATGTTGCAGATTAATGCGCTGTCCTCGTCGCATCAAAAAAACTGCGTCATCCACTCACGCAGAAATACAGGTGTTTCTTGCACCCATGGCACCCAGTATTAGCAAGCTAATCTCAGCAGTTTCCACAATGCCGATTGAACACCCTCACGTCTCGCCAACTCCCATACTGGTTTTAGGATTTCATCGCAGTAGGTTCCACTTAGATGTCGGATCCAGTTTCAGTTGTTCGGGCGCCAATTGTAACGCTTTGACTCGGATAACTCAGTATAAGTCCATTAAAATGAAGAGATATGAAGCGAGGAGTTGGTGTCTCACACATTTAATGGTTGGTACACTGCAACCCGCTCTTCTCATACATGAGATATCAACTCTTCCTTGGCGTTACAAATAAACAAAGACAGAAGAATAACAAGCGGCAGAGCTTATTATCTGTCGTGGTTCTCGTTACACAGTCACGTAGTCCTTCTACGTCATCACCAAACAGCGCCTTAAAGTCAAGCAATCAGTCTCTTAAAGGGCACACCGCAATATAACTTGATGCATGCAAAACATACAGTTTTGGCCGTTACAGGTTCCCGCGCTTTCACTGAAAGGTGGGGGTGTGTCTAAGATGGTTCAGATCGGCTGCCATGCAGGGTAGCCGTTTGCGGTTGACTGGAGGCTCGGGTCCTTTGCTTTGATGTTTTTCTCAATATTGGTTTACAAGGTTCAGAGAGCGTTACACTGAACATTTAAAGGTCCCAGGTTCGATCCTGGGTTTACTCAGAGTGGAGCCGTGAATGCTTTTCGGACACCATTCTGATGCTTGCTGGTTAGTTGCTTTTCGCAGAGCTTCCTTGAATGTTTTCTACACTTCAAACAGATGTGCAGACACTGTTGGTTCCATGGTGTAATGGTTAGCACTCTGGACTCTGAATCCAGTGATCCAAGTTCAAATCTTGGTGGAAGCTTCAAGAGTTTGTCTGGCTGTGCTTGGCAAGGAGGAGCTTTGGGGTATGTCACAACTTTCTCTGTGGCAGTGTGTCTTAAAATGTATTGCTACAGTGGCCTCCTTTAATCATGGCCTCCAAACAATCTAGAAATCACATAAAACTGAGCTGGAACTAAATTGAGAAGACCGATGTCACCTGAACCTCTGTGGTGAAGCAGTACAGACCTCAGACAGCTTCTCATCAGCAAGATTTGCGTGGCAGTGCCACAATGTAGACTTCTGCTGTTAAATTCAGCTCTTGTGTTTTGTAGTTGATATTTTAATCAACATTATTCTACAAAGGTAGGCCAAGCTAGAGCTGGTAGGTAAAAATTGAGTTTCTCAGAAATCTGGTCTGTGCATGAGCTCTATTTCTGCCCTTGTCAGCTAAGAGGCAGGATATTGGAGCGACCGTAGCATCGAACAGAATGAAATACGTGGCAAAGTGGCCTCCACTGAGCAGCAACTTGTGGCTCGTTGGTCTAGGGGTACCCCACCCCCTGGTCCCACGGACCCAATATTTGTCCATTTGACCATTAGCGTTAGAAATGGGCCTCGGTTGGACATTTTTTTCTGAGACATCCCAGGGGCCCAAAACTTGGAATGGGGGCCTCCCCCAGTGAGCTTACGAAGGCCCGGGGCCCAAGAGCCCTTGCAATCAGTGTCCATGAACCCGCTATGCTTAACACATTCAAATAAATGGCAGGTGGGATTTTTTTAGAAAAGTCCCAGGGGCCCGAAATTTGGAACGGTGGCTCTTGAGGGGCCCTAGAGCGTGCTGTCAAAAGCGCGAGGACTTAGCGCGATGCACTTTTTTCCTTGGTTCCTAGGGCTACGTACTTTTGGGCCCTGGGCGAGGGGCCCCTGAGATGCCAGAATCTCAAATCTGGGGGCCCTACGACCTACCGTCTCCAATATGTGGACATCCCACCTTCAATCAAAACGCGTACCTGTTTCGTGGACGTGGGCTCCCTTCTGTAACCCTTTGACCCCTTAATGAGATCGTAGGGCCACCAGACTTCTATGCCCGTTTGAGGGGATCCCCCCGAGACACATATCCAAATTTCGGCCCGATCGGACCGTTGCGAACCGTGTCCACGAACCCGCTAGTCCGAACCCATTCAAGTAAATGGCAGGTGGGACTTTTTTAGAAAAGTCCAACGGACCCAAAATTCAGTTTGGTGGGTCAAGGGGCCGCCTCGAGTGAGCTGCCAATGGTGCACGGCCGTAGGGACCTTGCAAGTCATGTCCACGAAACAACTATTCTAATACTGTAGAATATGCATAGAAAAAAAGTTGGATTTTGGTTAATTTCCCCATATGTGGTGCATGTCCACCAGCAATTTATTTGATGGGATATATGTCCACTTGCAGTTTATTAAATAGCATTCCTATATGAATATATGGAAAATGGGATATGTGTTCACTTGCTGTTTATTAAATAGCAATTCTCTTACTGTTAATGAAAACACCTCTACTGTACTCAGCACGCTCAGCAGAGTCCATTCATGCCAGTTTTATCACATAATACTGTAAAATATGCATAAAAATTAATGTCCATGGGAGCACTACGGAGGTCCCGCCGAATAAATTGTAAAAGGACATTATTTAAAAAAAAACACCTCCCAGTTGCCATTTATTCAGCGCACCCTTCATAGTGGTTCCGTGGACAGATGAATTTTAGCGATTTCGTGGTTGAAGTCTCATCAGATGTACTCTGCAAGCTCCGAGGAATCCATTTTTGTAAGTTTTGTCCCATAATACTGTAGAAATGTGCATAGAAAAAATGTTGGATTTTGGTGTTCACCAAATTGTCACACACTTTGCCAAGCTGTAACTCCGCCAAAACGGGGCCAAACTGCACCAAAATCGGGTCAAAGTCAGACCAGGGGGACCTCTATCCGACGCCACCAGCCCCAAGTCCCTGAACCCCCGGGAGGCGGAGATACGGTGCCCCAAATTTGGTGTCCATCCAATATGAATAAATGGCAAGTGGGATATGTGTCCAACTTAGGTTTAACAAAAAGCAATTGTATTAAATTTGATTTAATTAAATATAGGCAATATTGTTGATCAAAATGCCTGCAGTGTACTCAGACAGCTCAGCAGAGTCCATTCATGTAAGTTTTATCACAATATACTGTAGAATTTGCATAAAAAATAATGTCCACGGGAGCACTACGGAGGTCCCGCTGAATCAATTGTAAATGGAATTTTTTTTTTAAAAAACCTCCCATTTGCCATTTATTCAGCACGCCCTTCCTAATTGTTCCGTGGACAGATAAATTTTAGCGGTTTCGTGGTTGAAGTCTCATCAGCTGTACTCTGCAAGCTTCCAGGAATCCATTTCTGTAAGTTTTATCCCATAATACTGTAGAATTTGCATAAAAATGAGCGTTGAATTTTGGCACACATATGCACCACATGTGGTGCGAATCTCACTTTTCATTAAATAACAACTGTATTTAACTTTATTTATTTCAAATGTGTGTTATTGTTAATGAAAAGACCTTTACTGTACTCAGGACACCCAGAGGAATCCATTCATGTAAGTTTTATCCAATAATAATGTAAAATATGCATAAAAATGTATGTCCACGGGAGCGCTATGGAGGTCCCGCTGAATAAATTGTAAATGTACATTTTTTTTTAAAAAACCTCCCGTTTGCCATTTATTCAGCATGCCCTTCCTAATGGTTCCGTGGACAGATAAATTTTAGTGATTTTGTGGTTGAAGTCTCATCTGCTGTACACTGCAAGCTCCGAAGAACCCATTTTTGTAAGTTTTGTCCCATAATACTGTAGAATTATGCATAGAAAAAAATTGGATTTTGGTTAATTTCACCACATGTGAAATTAATTTGAACCCCGCAATTTATTTGAACCCCATTCAAATATATGGCATGTGGGACTTTTTTAGAAAAATCCCAGAGGCCCGAAATTCGGATCGGTGGGTCCAGGGGCCGCCGCGAGTGAGCTGACGAAAGCGCGGGACCCTAAGGCGAGGGAAAAATTCGGAGCCTCCTGCACAAAATCTCTCCCTCAGCCCTCTCTGACTCCTACATGATCAGAGCATTTTGAGAGATTTGAGGGTGCCGGGCGGGCATTTTTTTTCAAGGTCCTACAGCTTCGTGCTTTGGGGACATGGGAGAGGGGCCCCTGAGATGCTCGAATCTCGAATCTGGGGGCCCTACGACCCATAGTCTCCGAAGGGCGGATGTCCCACCTCCAATGTAAACACGTACCGGTTTGGTGGACAATCCCTCTGGTTTTTGACCTTTTGACCCCTAAGGAAGGTCGTAGGGCCACCAAACTTCTCTGCCCGGTCAAGGGGGTCCCCATGAGGCAATCATACCAAATTCGGCCCGATCCGACGCCGGCGAGCCGTGTCCACAAAACCGCTAGGCCGAACACATTCAAGTAATTGGCAGGTGGGATGTTTTTAAAAACGTCCTAGGGGCCCGAAATTTGGATCGGTGGCTCCTGAGGGCCCCTAAAACGTGCTGTCAAAAGCGTGAGGACCTAGCGTGATGCACTTTTCTCCTTGGGTCCTACGACTATGTGTTTGATTCTAGATGCCAGAATCTCAAATCTGGGGGCCCTACGACCTACCCTCTCTGAACTTTGGAAGTCCCACCTCCAATCAAAACGTGTACCTGTTTGGTGGACGTGGGGTCCCTTCTGTGACCGTTTGACCCCTAAAGAAGGTCGTAGGGCCACCAGACTTTTATGCCCAGTCGAGGGGGTCCCCATGAGACACATATCCAAAATTCGGCCCGATCGGACGCTTGCGAGTCCTGTCCACGAACCCGCTAGGCCGAAAACATTCAAGTATATGGCAGGAGAGACTTTTTTAGAAAAGACCCAGGGGCCCGAAATTCGGATCGGTGGGTCAAGGGGCCGCCCCGAGTGAGCTTCCGAAAGCGCGGGGCCCTGGGGCCCTCGCGAGTTGTGTCCACGAATCCGCTAGGCCGAACCCATTCAAGTATGTGGCAGGTGGGACTTTTTTAGAAAAGACCCAGGGGCCCGAAATTCGGATTGGTGGGTCCAGGGGCCGCCCCGATTGAGCTGCCGAAAGAAAAATTCAGAGCCTACTGCACAAAATCTCTCCCTTGGCCCTCTCTGACTCTTACATGATCAGAGCCTTTTGAGAGATTTCAGGGTGCCGGACGGGTATTTTTTTTCAAGGTCCTACAGCTTTGTGCTTTGGGGACATGGGAGAGGGGCCCCTGAGATGCAAGAATCTGGAATATGGGGGCCCTACGTCCTATCGTCTCCGAACTGTGGATGTCCCACCTTCAATCAAAACGTGTACCGATTTGGAACGTACTGATTTTTAGAAACGTCCCAGGGGTCCCAAATTTCACAGCGGGGTCCGTGGGGCCCCCCCAGTGACCTCACCGAGACCGCGGGCTAATCGGAGCGACTTGCGTCGGCGACCCCGAAATGGCCAGAGGGGGCGCCGGTGAGCGCCCGCGGGCCGGGACGCCCACCCCCCACCTCTGGGACCCTTTTGGGAACGTTCCGTAAAAATAGTGGAAAATTGGACAAATAGTGGTTCCGTGGGACCGGGGGTCCTCGCGGCTCGAGGGTCCGATCCGCGATGATAATGGTTAAAAGGACAAATAATGGGTTCGTGGTCACGGGGGTCCGCACAGTGGACCCATATGGCGGGTGGACAAAACGCAGCTCGCTGGGATGCGAAGCCCACCCTAGAACAGCCCCGGCCATTCGTTTAATGGGAGAAACGCCAAATAATAGGGTCCTGGGAGCGAATACCCCCAATGGCCAGCAGAACGATGGCAAAAGGACCTTTATAGGGTTCGTGGTCACGGGGGTCCGCACAGCGGACACATATGGCGGGTGGACAAAACTCGGCCCGCTGGGATGCGAAGCCCACCCTAGAACTGCCCCGGCCATTCGTTTAATGGGAGAAAGGCCAAATAATAGGGTCCTGGGAGCGAATACCCCCAACGGCCAGCAGAACGATGGCAAAAGGACCTATATAGGGTTCGTGGGAGGTGGGGGTGGGGGTGGGGGTGGGGGGGCTCTCCCAGTGGTCAACATCACCCCCTAGAGGTGTCAATACTTGGTTTACTGCGGATTCCCTACGGAAAAGGGGGGTAAGCCGACTCGTCCCGTTGGCCAGTTTTCTAAAGGAGAAAATGGATCCAAATTGACAGTACAATCCCTTCGAACCATTATGCGGTATATGGCAATTTAAATGAATGGGTTTTTTTCCACGAACCCATTATGTGTACTACCTCTGTGGCAGTGTGTCTTAAAATGTATTGCTACAGTGGCCTCCTTTAACCATGGCCTCCAAACAATCTAGAACTCACATAAAACTGAGCTAGAACTTAATTGAGAAGACCGATGTCACCTGACCCTCTGTGGAGAAGCAGTACAGACCTCAGACAGCTTCTCATCAGCAAGATTTGCGTGGCAGTGCCACAATGTAGACTTCAGCTGTTAAATTCAGCTCTTGTGTTTTGTCGTTGATATTTTAATCAACATTATTCTACAAAGGTAGGTTAAGCTAGAGCTGGTAGGTAAAAATTGAGTTTCTCAAAATTCTGGTCAATGCATCTGGTCAGAGCTCTATTTCTGCCCTTGTCAGCTAAGAGGCAGGATGTTGGAGCGACCGTAGCATCGAACAGAGTGAAATACGTGGCAAAGTGGCCTCCACTGAGCAGCAACTTGGTGGTACCTTCAAGAGTCTGTCTGGCTGTGCTTGGCAAGGAGGTGCTTTGGGGTATGTCACAACTTTCTCTGTGGCAGTGTGTCTTAAAATGTATTGCTACAGTGGCCTCCTTTAACCATGGCCTCCAAACAATCTAGAACTCACATAAAACTGAGCTGGAACTAAATTGAGAAGACCGATGTCACCTGACCCTCTGTGGAGAAGCCGTACAGACCTCAGACAGCTTCTCATCAGCAAGATTTGCGTGGCAGTGCCACAATGTAAACTTCTGCTGTTAAATTCAGCTCTTGTGTTTTGTCGTTGATATTTTAATCAACATTATTCTACAAAGGTAGGCCAAGCTAGAGCTGGTAGGTAAAAATTGAGTTGCTCAGAAATCTGGTCAGTGAGTCTGGTCAGAGCTCTATGTCTGCCCTTGTCAGCTAAGAGGCAGGATATTGGAGCGACCGTAGCATCGTACAGAGTGAAATACATGGCAAAGTGGCCTCCACTGAGCAGCAACTTGTGGCTCGTTGGTCTAGGGGTATGATTCTCACTTAGGGTGCGAGAGGTCCCGGGTTCAAATCCCGGACGAGCCCTCTTCTGTCTTTGCAGCATCTTTTCTTGAGCAGTTTCAGTCCATTCTGCCATCCCGGGTCAATCATACGCCACTGTCAATTAAGACTAAAGCTGCGTCTGCATGTTTTCATGCCCACTTCTCTCTGCTCTTCTTAGTTCTTAAACTGCAGTTTAAACTTTGACTTTACATTTTTCCAAAAATTGGTTTAGGAATGCAGCCCAAGCAGTGGAGATATGGCAAAAAATAGATTCTTGGATCGCTTTACGGCCCTGTGAGCCTTCATCTTGCGTTTGCTAGATGCAGGAGCATCTGAGGGCTTGTTGGTGTTGGGGTGTGTTTTTTTTCTTTTATTGCTGTATGGGAGCAAGTGGGCCCAAGTTCAAATCCCAGATGAGCCCGCTTTGCAGCTCCTTGTTTTGAGTAGTGTCTGGGTACATGGTGGCTCGTTGGTCTAGGGGTATGATTCTCGCTTCGGGTGTGAGAGGTCCCGGGTTCAAATCCCGGACGAGCCCACATTGAGCATATTGTTGAGAAGTATCAGTCAATTCTGCCTTCTTTCGGTCAATAGTACTCCTGCATGTTTTCGTGCTGATTTCTCCCTGTTCGTAGTTCCTCATCTGCAATTTAAACTTTGTACAACACTTCGCTCTTTGGGTTCCCGCACTTTCACTGAAAGGTGGGGGTGTGTCTAAGATGGTTCAGATCGGCTGCCATGCAGGGTAGCCGTTTGCGGTTGACTGGAGGCTCGTGTCCTTTGCTTTGATGTTTTTCTCAATATTGGTTTACAAGGTTCAGAGAGCGTTACACTGAACCTTTAAAGGTCCCAGGTTCGATCCTGGGTTTACTCAGAGTGGAGCCGTGAATGCTTTCGGACACCATTCTGATGCTTGCTGGTTAGTTGCTTTTCGCAGATGCTCCTTGAATGTTTTCTACACTTCAAACAGATGTGCAGACACTGTTGGTTCCATGGTGTAATGGTTAGCACTCTGGACTCTGAATCCAGTGATCTGAGTTCAACTCTTGGTGGAACCTTGGGGTCTGTCTGCCTGTGCTTGGCAAGGAGGAGCTTTGGGGTATGTCACAACTTTCTCTGTGGCAGTGTGTCTTAAAATGTATTGCTACTTTGGCCTCCTTTAACCATGGCCTCCAAACAACCTAGAACTCACATAAAACTGAGCTGGAACTAAATTGAGAAGACAGATGTCACCTGACCCTCTGTGGAGAAGCAGTACAGACCTCAGACAGCTTCTCATCAGCAAGATTTGCGTGGCAGTGCCACAATGTAGACTTCTGCTGTTAAATTCAGCTCTTGTGTTTTGTAGTTGATATTTTAATCAACATTATTCTACAACGGTAGGTTAAGCTAGAGCTGGTAGGTAAAAATTGAGTTTTTTTCAGATATCTGGTCAGTGCATGAGCTCTATTTCTTCCCTTGTCAGCTAAGAGGCAGGATGTTGGAGCGACCGTAGCATCGAACAGAGTGATTTACATGGCAAAGTGGCCTCCACTGAGCAGCAACTTGTGGCTCGTTGGTCTAAGGGTATGATTCTTGCTTAGGGTGCGAGAGGTCCCGGGTTCAGATCCCGGACGAGCCCTCTTCTGTCTTTGCAGCATCTTTTCTTGAGCAGTTTCAGTCCATTCTGCCATCCCGGGTCAATCATACGCCACTGTCAATTAAGACTAAAGCTGCGTCTGCATGTTTTCATGCCCACTTCTCTCTGCTCTTCTTAGTTCTTAATCTGCAGTTTAAACTTTGACTTGACATTTTTCCAAAAATTGGTTTAGGAATGCAGCCCAAGCAGTGGAGATATGGCAAAAAATAGATTCTTGGATCGCTTTACGGCCCTGTGAGCCTTCATCTTGTGTTTGCTAGTTGCAGTAGCATTTGAGGGCTTTTTGGTGTTGGGGTGTGTTTTTTTTTCTTTTTTTGCTGTATGGGAGCAAGTGGACCCAAGTTCAAATCCCAGATGAACCCGCTTTGCAGCTCCTTGTTTTGCGTAGTGTCTGGTTACATGGTGGCTCGTTGGTCTAGGGGTATGATTCTCGCTTCGGGTGCAAGAGGTCCCGTGTTCAAATCCTGGACGAGCCCACATTGAGCATATTGCTGAGAAGTATCAGTCATTTCTGCCTTCTTTCAGCCAATAATACTCCTGCATGTTTTCGTGCCGATTTCTCCCTGTTCGTAGTTCCTCATCTCCAATTTAAACTTTGTACAACACTTCGCTCTTTGGGTTTGTAACGCTTTGACTCGGATAACTCAGTATAAGTCCATTAAAATGAAGAGATATGAAGCGAGGAGTTGGTGTCTCACACATTTAATGGTTGGTACACTGCAACCCGCTCTTCTCATACATGAGATATCAACTCTTCCTTGGCGTTACAAATAAACAAAGACAGAAGAATAACAAGCGGCAGAGCTTATTATCTGTCGTGGTTCTCGTTACACAGTCACGTAGTCCTTTTACGTCATCACCAAACAGCGCCTTAAAGTCAAGCAATCAGTCTCTTAAAGGGCACACCGCAATATAACTTGATGCATGCAAAACATACAGTTTTGGCCGTTACAGATTCCCCACCGGAAAGAAAAAGGCTGTCCTCAGCCGTACACAACATAAGGACAACATTTGAATTCAGCTCCATACATGGAAACTTGGAAATCCATCAACACAAATGTTTTACATACACATGGAAATAACTGGCATACATGTCAGTACAAGCTTCACATTACACAGTATGCTTTTAAAAGACATATCACAGAAAAAACAAAAGCTTGTGTAACCAACCCATGTGTAAAACAATTTTCTTCTCTTTTTCCTCAACACAACACATGAAAACATAAGAACTAGAACAACATTGCCACGCAAGGAAAGTAAAGCATATTAGTAACTTTTAACACATGAGAAATCCAAACCACCAGACACATTACTACTTCAGATCCAATCTGTCAGTATGATACTCGTTAGTCCATTTATTGTCTGACCACTCGGATGTGATTCTAGATGCCAGTCTAGGTCTGAGATTGTAGTGATGACCTTCAAGATCAGCGTCAAAGTCAGGAAGATGTGCATGTTGTGAAGATGTATTAACATCAGTGTCAGCATTAGGAGTACAACTATTCATGTTAAGCTTGGTCGCGTCATGGGAATTGTCAATGGAATCATCACAATTAATATCGGCCTCACTAGGCAGAGAAAAGCATGCATCTTGAGGTTGGTCCTCACCCCTCTGTCTCACCAGCAACCTGTCCTCCAACCCCTCATAGGGTGTTTCAGACTCATCCTGAGGACCACTTGGTGTATGGCTGCTGTATGCGTTCCAAGTGTGGAAAGGCTGCATATTGACCACATGGTAGACACCCGCATCCTGTCCTGTGTCCAGCTTTGCAAGTCTGTAATTCACATCAGACAAAACCTGAGTGACACGGTATGGACCAGAGTACAAGGGTGCCAATTTTGCTGTAAAATTAGCCAGTGCATCTGATTTGGGGTGGGTTTTCACTCTGACAAGGTCACCAATAGCATAAAAAACAGAGCGACGTCTTTTGTCATAGTGCTGCTTCCTTTTGTTGTGACTGGTTTCCAGGGCTGCCCTAGCATGGTCATGTGCCGCTTGTAATGTCATTCTCAAGCTCTCGGGATAAGTAATTTCAGGTTCCTCTATTCCATCCCAGACAGGCTGAGTCACCAGGTCTAATGAAGTGTTCAACTCTCTCCCATACATCATCATGGATGGGGTTTGACCTGTACTTTCATGTGGTGCTGTTCGTAGTGCAAAGCAAATTTGTGGAATATATCGGTCCCAAGTTGTATGTTTATCATCCACGTATGCTCGAATTGCTGTCTTGAGAGTCCGGTTCACCCTCTCGGTGGCATTTGTCTGTGGGTGATATGCCGTTGTGAGGCGATGTTCTGTTCCCAGAAGAGTGAGCACCCGTTCAAAAAGGTCGCTCACGAAAGGAGAACCTCTGTCTGAAATTAGGTATGTCGGGGCCCCGTGACGGGAAAACACTTCACTTAGCAGCTTATTTGCTGCCACTTGAGCAGTAGCTTCTCTCACTGTCACAATCTCGACCCACTTTGAAAAATAATCGACAAAAACCAAAATGTAAGAATTCCCACTGGCAGTACGTGGCAAAGGACCAACGAAATCCACCCCAACATACTCCCAAGGGTTTTGGGGCCGAATTGGGACCATCAGACCGGCAGGTTTTCTCTGACTTGGTTTTGTTAGTTGGCAAACCGTGCAAGAGGTTACATATTTCTTCACCTCAGATGCCATTTTAGGCCAAAAAAACCTGAGTTTCAGTCGGGCCAAGGTTTTTGTTATCCCTAGGTGACCCGCAGTTGGGTGATCATGGTAGTATCTCAGCAAAGTACTTCTAAGAGACGCAGGAGCATACAGCCTTAAAGATTTCAAGGGGTGGATGCCGCAAGCAAGTTTGGGATCATGGAAGTACAACAGGCCGTCCTGAATGGAATACTGAGAGCAATCATCCATCTCACTCTCCCGTTGAAATGCAGACTCTAGTTTACGGAGGAGATCACCTGTGATTGGATCATCAAGCTGCAATTGTCTAACATGAGAGCGATCCGTGAGAGTCACTGAAGGCAGTGTACGGAGGTCAAGACCACCAATCACAGCGTAGTCAGGAAGGAGGTCCATTGGTGGCACATCATCTACCAGAGGATTTCTTGATAGCGCATCAGGGACTTTGTTTCGAGATCCAGGCTTGTGGACAACATCAAAATCAAAGTCCTGAAGGCAGAGAGACCAACGAGCGAGGCGGCCAGTGGGGTTGGGACGGGACATCAACCACTTGAGACCACTGTGGTCAGTGACGCGGAGACCCTCAATGTAAGGCCTAAAGTGCTCAAGGGCCCAAATGACGGCCAGACACTCTTTCTCGGGCGTGGAATAAGGTTTCTCCGATTTATGCAGGGCACGACTAGCATACGCCACAGCAACTTCTCTGCCATGCAGATCTCTCTGCATCAGCGCAGCTCCTAATCCCGAGTCGCAGGCATCGGCATGAACAAAGAAAGGTAGAGAGAAGTCTGGGAAACTTAGCACAGGTGCCGAGGTTAATTTTCGTTTCAGAAGGTCTATGGCGTCTTGGCATGCACTGTCCCATACAAAAGGAGCATCAGTTTTAGTGAGCGCGAAAAGTGGTTCAGCGTGGCGGGCGTAGTCCTGTATGAACCGTCTGTAATAGCCTGATAGGCCCAAAAACTGCCTCACTTGCTTCACATTGACAGGGGTTTTAAAGTCCATAACTGCCTTCACTTTGTTCTGGTCCGGCAGGACGCCACTTGGACAGACACGGTACCCCAAGAAAGTGAGCTCTCTGCGACAAAACTGGCATTTGACCAGCTTAATGGTCAACCCAGCAGACTTAAGCAGTGAAAGGACTTCCCTGAGGTCATCGAGATGTTGCTTGAAAGTGGGTGAAGCCACCACGATGTCATCCAAGTAGACTGCACAGCACCTATAAATAAGACCAGCCAAGACACTGTTCATCAGTCTTTGAAAGGTCGCTGGTGCATTGCAAAGACCAAAAGGAAGCACACGGAACTGAAATAGCCCACAATGTGACACAAAAGCAGTCTTAGATCTTGAGTCTTCTGCCATGGAGACCTGCCAGTACCCCCGAGCAAGGTCGATCGTGCTTAAAAATTTTCCTCTAGAAAGGAAGTCTAGGGACTCATCGACTCTTGGTAATGGATAAGAGTCCTTCACCGTAAGCTGGTTTAACCCACGATAGTCCACACAAAATCGTGGTTCACCACAAGGCTTCTGAACAATCACAACGGGGGCTGCCCAAGGTCCTGTTGCCGGTTCAATGATGCCGTCGTTCAACATTTTTCCTATTTGATCCTCAATCAACCGCTTTTTTGCTGGGGAGGTTCGATAAGGGGGAAGGTGGACTGGCTTGGCATTCCCCGTGTCAATGGAGTGCTCTGTTAGGGATGTGCGACCCAGACGACCATCAAAGAGATCTGAAAAACTTTCAAGTACCCCTGACAGTTGTTCCTTCTCAGCATTACTCAGACATGCTTCCTCAACCTTTCCTTGAAGAGTGGAAGGTGGGACTTCCATAAATAACAAACTGCTTTCCGACTCCATTACTTCCCCACCTTCCATCTCCTCTATTACTAAAGGATCGTTGCCTATGACAACAGTTCTGGATGGGATGTGAATGGTGATGGAGGCACGCAACATGAAATCCATCCCTAAAACCAATGTTGAGGGTAAGCGTGGGACCATGGCAAACCGGTGATAAAAACGCTGTCCCATGAATCCAAAAGCCAACCATGTCAGACCTAAGGGTTGACATGCCCCACCATCTGCTAGTTGGATTGGGGGAGCAGACCATGGTTTAATGTTAACCTTCAGTTTGGCATGATTTTGAACAATGTCTGCTTGTACCGCTGAAAGCGATGCACCAGTGTCTAGTGTAGCATCTAACACCTGGCCATGCAGGTTAATCTTGACTCTAAATGGAGTGTTCCAAAAGGAAGATGATGTTGGATCTTCCACATGGCAAAGGACAGGATGTTCTGGAACAGCAGCATTAGACGGTTGAGGCGAAATTATCTTCTGGAGGGAGGAATGCCTCTTCGAATCATCCTCCCCCCTTTGGAGTTTCCCTTGTGTCTTACAAATGAATTTCCTTCCCCTGCATTGTTACTTCCAGGGTCGTTCGTAACACTTGCATCAAGAGCAGGTTCCAAAGGAGCATTAGGGGACTCACTTGGTCGTGGGCCCATTCCAGAAAGTGAGTTGCAGTCTGGACATGTACGAGAAGTGAAACCAGGGCGTGAGCACTTGTAACAGTAGGTTTCTTTGGCAAATTTAGCTTTATTCTGCATTGCAGGCAAAGAACATTTACCTGGTCCCAGGACCACATGGAGCTCGTGAGCCCTAAGCAAAAGATCCATGCCAGAGGAAACAGAAGTTCCATAGAGAGCAAATCTATACTTTTCAAGAGCATGTTTACAAATAAGGCTGATTTGCTCTTGCTCTGGTGGAGGAGTTTTCAATTTTCTGAATTCACTTAGCATGTGAGCCACAAAAGTAGGCAGGGGCTCTTCAGGGCTTTGCATACGGTCCAAGATTCCTCTCATTATTTGTTCCTGGCTGTCGGAAGGAAGAAAGACTTTCCTGAAGAAATCACAGAACTGGGCCCATGTAACAACATGTGAGTCAAGGACGGAAAACCATTTCTTTGGCTCTTTAGCTAAAAACCGTGGCAGCTCGAGAAGAATCTGAGCATCGGCTAAATCAAGGGAGGTTCTGTACACATTTACAGATTGTAGCCAATCTTCCGGGTTAACATGTCCATCTCCCGCAAACATAGGTGGTTCAAGCCTTGACTGGTACAGTACAGATGCGAGGATTCTGCTAGTAGCACTCAAATCAGAAGAATTGGGTTGTGGTGAGAAAGTCACGTTTGTATGAGAAAAGTTATCGGTGGATGTACCTTGTAATGGCATTTGGCTCGGAGGAATGTGGATGTGTGGTGTAGAGCTGGCCATAGGAGGGAGCTGCACATGTGATGCCGCAGGGTTGTTGACATCAGAAGGACCAAAACGTCTCAATATCCTCTGCTGTAACTGAAGAGAATCATTAAGGCACTGTTGCAACACAGATACTTCAGCTTGTAGGAGGTCCACTTGAGTCTCCAGGCTCACACGCTTTGGTAACTGTGGTCTTTGTCTGGGGACAGAATCTGGTAATGTGTAAGTCAAGTCAGTGTCAAGGTCTGGGTGAGAAGCCATCACAGCAAAATGTGCATTTACATAAACAGCAATTAAGCGATTGTAAAAATTCTAAATACAACCCAGAAAATACAACCTGTTATCAAAATGCACCCACCATCAATAAAATAAAAAAAAATTAAATCATCTGACATCAACAATCCCTCTGAGCTAGTTATCGTCTATTTTACTAGAGCTCAATATTTTTGTACCACAATAGGCCCAAAGCAAGAGAAAATGTTGTTTCAAATTGAATTAAATGTTTGTAAAATTACTTGACCATGTAAAAATACATAAAAAAAACTTTTACTTAGTCCAGCATAAGTAAATTAAGTCCACGATCAAGAAAACTGTTCCAACAGCTGTATTTTTTCCTCAAAATGTTCAAAACAATTCCAATGCACCACAAAAATAACCCACAAAAAGTCTTTGAAAGAAAACCTTTGCTGTTCGCTTGTGCAGTCAAAGTCAAAGCACACACACACAAAAATCTGTGTTGAAATATCCCAGGAAGGTTATATATATATATATATATATAAAAAATAAAAGTTTGTAACGTTAGCTTGGATCAGTCTGTAACTTGGAAATCAGGCAGGGAAAACTTCAATTAGATCACTCAAAAAGAAAAATAAACCTTTTTTTCCATACTGAACTATTTTGCAAAAAAACGTCCCCACCAGCTTGTAAACGATGTCGAAATGTCCAATAAAGCCAAAAGCACAACTTTCAAATGTTGCAGATTAATGCGCTGTCCTCGTCGCATCAAAAAAACTGCGTCATCCACTCACGCAGAAATACAGGTGTTTCTTGCACCCATGGCACCCAGTATTAGCAAGCTAATCTCAGCAGTTTCCACAATGCCGATTGAACACCCTCACGTCTCGCCAACTCCCATACTGGTTTTAGGATTTCATCGCAGTAGGTTCCACTTAGATGTCGGATCCAGTTTCAGTTGTTCGGGCGCCAATTGTAACGCTTTGACTCGGATAACTCAGTATAAGTCCATTAAAATGAAGAGATATGAAGCGAGGAGTTGGTGTCTCACACATTTAATGGTTGGTACACTGCAACCCGCTCTTCTCATACATGAGATATCAACTCTTCCTTGGCGTTACAAATAAACAAAGACAGAAGAATAACAAGCGGCAGAGCTTATTATCTGTCGTGGTTCTCGTTACACAGTCACGTAGTCCTTCTACGTCATCACCAAACAGCGCCTTAAAGTCAAGCAATCAGTCTCTTAAAGGGCACACCGCAATATAACTTGATGCATGCAAAACATACAGTTTTGGCCGTTACAGGTTCCCGCGCTTTCACTGAAAGGTGGGGGTGTGTCTAAGATGGTTCAGATCGGCTGCCATGCAGGGTAGCCGTTTGCGGTTGACTGGAGGCTCGGGTCCTTTGCTTTGATGTTTTTCTCAATATTGGTTTACAAGGTTCAGAGAGCGTTACACTGAACATTTAAAGGTCCCAGGTTCGATCCTGGGTTTACTCAGAGTGGAGCCGTGAATGCTTTTCGGACACCATTCTGATGCTTGCTGGTTAGTTGCTTTTCGCAGAGCTTCCTTGAATGTTTTCTACACTTCAAACAGATGTGCAGACACTGTTGGTTCCATGGTGTAATGGTTAGCACTCTGGACTCTGAATCCAGTGATCCAAGTTCAAATCTTGGTGGAAGCTTCAAGAGTTTGTCTGGCTGTGCTTGGCAAGGAGGAGCTTTGGGGTATGTCACAACTTTCTCTGTGGCAGTGTGTCTTAAAATGTATTGCTACAGTGGCCTCCTTTAATCATGGCCTCCAAACAATCTAGAAATCACATAAAACTGAGCTGGAACTAAATTGAGAAGACCGATGTCACCTGAACCTCTGTGGTGAAGCAGTACAGACCTCAGACAGCTTCTCATCAGCAAGATTTGCGTGGCAGTGCCACAATGTAGACTTCTGCTGTTAAATTCAGCTCTTGTGTTTTGTAGTTGATATTTTAATCAACATTATTCTACAAAGGTAGGCCAAGCTAGAGCTGGTAGGTAAAAATTGAGTTTCTCAGAAATCTGGTCTGTGCATGAGCTCTATTTCTGCCCTTGTCAGCTAAGAGGCAGGATATTGGAGCGACCGTAGCATCGAACAGAATGAAATACGTGGCAAAGTGGCCTCCACTGAGCAGCAACTTGTGGCTCGTTGGTCTAGGGGTACCCCACCCCCTGGTCCCACGGACCCAATATTTGTCCATTTGACCATTAGCGTTAGAAATGGGCCTCGGTTGGACATTTTTTTCTGAGACATCCCAGGGGCCCAAAACTTGGAATGGGGGCCTCCCCCAGTGAGCTTACGAAGGCCCGGGGCCCAAGAGCCCTTGCAATCAGTGTCCATGAACCCGCTATGCTTAACACATTCAAATAAATGGCAGGTGGGATTTTTTTAGAAAAGTCCCAGGGGCCCGAAATTTGGAACGGTGGCTCTTGAGGGGCCCTAGAGCGTGCTGTCAAAAGCGCGAGGACTTAGCGCGATGCACTTTTTTCCTTGGTTCCTAGGGCTACGTACTTTTGGGCCCTGGGCGAGGGGCCCCTGAGATGCCAGAATCTCAAATCTGGGGGCCCTACGACCTACCGTCTCCAATATGTGGACATCCCACCTTCAATCAAAACGCGTACCTGTTTCGTGGACGTGGGCTCCCTTCTGTAACCCTTTGACCCCTTAATGAGATCGTAGGGCCACCAGACTTCTATGCCCGTTTGAGGGGATCCCCCCGAGACACATATCCAAATTTCGGCCCGATCGGACCGTTGCGAACCGTGTCCACGAACCCGCTAGTCCGAACCCATTCAAGTAAATGGCAGGTGGGACTTTTTTAGAAAAGTCCAACGGACCCAAAATTCAGTTTGGTGGGTCAAGGGGCCGCCTCGAGTGAGCTGCCAATGGTGCACGGCCGTAGGGACCTTGCAAGTCATGTCCACGAAACAACTATTCTAATACTGTAGAATATGCATAGAAAAAAAGTTGGATTTTGGTTAATTTCCCCATATGTGGTGCATGTCCACCAGCAATTTATTTGATGGGATATATGTCCACTTGCAGTTTATTAAATAGCATTCCTATATGAATATATGGAAAATGGGATATGTGTTCACTTGCTGTTTATTAAATAGCAATTCTCTTACTGTTAATGAAAACACCTCTACTGTACTCAGCACGCTCAGCAGAGTCCATTCATGCCAGTTTTATCACATAATACTGTAAAATATGCATAAAAATTAATGTCCATGGGAGCACTACGGAGGTCCCGCCGAATAAATTGTAAAAGGACATTATTTAAAAAAAAACACCTCCCAGTTGCCATTTATTCAGCGCACCCTTCATAGTGGTTCCGTGGACAGATGAATTTTAGCGATTTCGTGGTTGAAGTCTCATCAGATGTACTCTGCAAGCTCCGAGGAATCCATTTTTGTAAGTTTTGTCCCATAATACTGTAGAAATGTGCATAGAAAAAATGTTGGATTTTGGTGTTCACCAAATTGTCACACACTTTGCCAAGCTGTAACTCCGCCAAAACGGGGCCAAACTGCACCAAAATCGGGTCAAAGTCAGACCAGGGGGACCTCTATCCGACGCCACCAGCCCCAAGTCCCTGAACCCCCGGGAGGCGGAGATACGGTGCCCCAAATTTGGTGTCCATCCAATATGAATAAATGGCAAGTGGGATATGTGTCCAACTTAGGTTTAACAAAAAGCAATTGTATTAAATTTGATTTAATTAAATATAGGCAATATTGTTGATCAAAATGCCTGCAGTGTACTCAGACAGCTCAGCAGAGTCCATTCATGTAAGTTTTATCACAATATACTGTAGAATTTGCATAAAAAATAATGTCCACGGGAGCACTACGGAGGTCCCGCTGAATCAATTGTAAATGGAATTTTTTTTTTAAAAAACCTCCCATTTGCCATTTATTCAGCACGCCCTTCCTAATTGTTCCGTGGACAGATAAATTTTAGCGGTTTCGTGGTTGAAGTCTCATCAGCTGTACTCTGCAAGCTTCCAGGAATCCATTTCTGTAAGTTTTATCCCATAATACTGTAGAATTTGCATAAAAATGAGCGTTGAATTTTGGCACACATATGCACCACATGTGGTGCGAATCTCACTTTTCATTAAATAACAACTGTATTTAACTTTATTTATTTCAAATGTGTGTTATTGTTAATGAAAAGACCTTTACTGTACTCAGGACACCCAGAGGAATCCATTCATGTAAGTTTTATCCAATAATAATGTAAAATATGCATAAAAATGTATGTCCACGGGAGCGCTATGGAGGTCCCGCTGAATAAATTGTAAATGTACATTTTTTTTTAAAAAACCTCCCGTTTGCCATTTATTCAGCATGCCCTTCCTAATGGTTCCGTGGACAGATAAATTTTAGTGATTTTGTGGTTGAAGTCTCATCTGCTGTACACTGCAAGCTCCGAAGAACCCATTTTTGTAAGTTTTGTCCCATAATACTGTAGAATTATGCATAGAAAAAAATTGGATTTTGGTTAATTTCACCACATGTGAAATTAATTTGAACCCCGCAATTTATTTGAACCCCATTCAAATATATGGCATGTGGGACTTTTTTAGAAAAATCCCAGAGGCCCGAAATTCGGATCGGTGGGTCCAGGGGCCGCCGCGAGTGAGCTGACGAAAGCGCGGGACCCTAAGGCGAGGGAAAAATTCGGAGCCTCCTGCACAAAATCTCTCCCTCAGCCCTCTCTGACTCCTACATGATCAGAGCATTTTGAGAGATTTGAGGGTGCCGGGCGGGCATTTTTTTTCAAGGTCCTACAGCTTCGTGCTTTGGGGACATGGGAGAGGGGCCCCTGAGATGCTCGAATCTCGAATCTGGGGGCCCTACGACCCATAGTCTCCGAAGGGCGGATGTCCCACCTCCAATGTAAACACGTACCGGTTTGGTGGACAATCCCTCTGGTTTTTGACCTTTTGACCCCTAAGGAAGGTCGTAGGGCCACCAAACTTCTCTGCCCGGTCAAGGGGGTCCCCATGAGGCAATCATACCAAATTCGGCCCGATCCGACGCCGGCGAGCCGTGTCCACAAAACCGCTAGGCCGAACACATTCAAGTAATTGGCAGGTGGGATGTTTTTAAAAACGTCCTAGGGGCCCGAAATTTGGATCGGTGGCTCCTGAGGGCCCCTAAAACGTGCTGTCAAAAGCGTGAGGACCTAGCGTGATGCACTTTTCTCCTTGGGTCCTACGACTATGTGTTTGATTCTAGATGCCAGAATCTCAAATCTGGGGGCCCTACGACCTACCCTCTCTGAACTTTGGAAGTCCCACCTCCAATCAAAACGTGTACCTGTTTGGTGGACGTGGGGTCCCTTCTGTGACCGTTTGACCCCTAAAGAAGGTCGTAGGGCCACCAGACTTTTATGCCCAGTCGAGGGGGTCCCCATGAGACACATATCCAAAATTCGGCCCGATCGGACGCTTGCGAGTCCTGTCCACGAACCCGCTAGGCCGAAAACATTCAAGTATATGGCAGGAGAGACTTTTTTAGAAAAGACCCAGGGGCCCGAAATTCGGATCGGTGGGTCAAGGGGCCGCCCCGAGTGAGCTTCCGAAAGCGCGGGGCCCTGGGGCCCTCGCGAGTTGTGTCCACGAATCCGCTAGGCCGAACCCATTCAAGTATGTGGCAGGTGGGACTTTTTTAGAAAAGACCCAGGGGCCCGAAATTCGGATTGGTGGGTCCAGGGGCCGCCCCGATTGAGCTGCCGAAAGAAAAATTCAGAGCCTACTGCACAAAATCTCTCCCTTGGCCCTCTCTGACTCTTACATGATCAGAGCCTTTTGAGAGATTTCAGGGTGCCGGACGGGTATTTTTTTTCAAGGTCCTACAGCTTTGTGCTTTGGGGACATGGGAGAGGGGCCCCTGAGATGCAAGAATCTGGAATATGGGGGCCCTACGTCCTATCGTCTCCGAACTGTGGATGTCCCACCTTCAATCAAAACGTGTACCGATTTGGAACGTACTGATTTTTAGAAACGTCCCAGGGGTCCCAAATTTCACAGCGGGGTCCGTGGGGCCCCCCCAGTGACCTCACCGAGACCGCGGGCTAATCGGAGCGACTTGCGTCGGCGACCCCGAAATGGCCAGAGGGGGCGCCGGTGAGCGCCCGCGGGCCGGGACGCCCACCCCCCACCTCTGGGACCCTTTTGGGAACGTTCCGTAAAAATAGTGGAAAATTGGACAAATAGTGGTTCCGTGGGACCGGGGGTCCTCGCGGCTCGAGGGTCCGATCCGCGATGATAATGGTTAAAAGGACAAATAATGGGTTCGTGGTCACGGGGGTCCGCACAGTGGACCCATATGGCGGGTGGACAAAACGCAGCTCGCTGGGATGCGAAGCCCACCCTAGAACAGCCCCGGCCATTCGTTTAATGGGAGAAACGCCAAATAATAGGGTCCTGGGAGCGAATACCCCCAATGGCCAGCAGAACGATGGCAAAAGGACCTTTATAGGGTTCGTGGTCACGGGGGTCCGCACAGCGGACACATATGGCGGGTGGACAAAACTCGGCCCGCTGGGATGCGAAGCCCACCCTAGAACTGCCCCGGCCATTCGTTTAATGGGAGAAAGGCCAAATAATAGGGTCCTGGGAGCGAATACCCCCAACGGCCAGCAGAACGATGGCAAAAGGACCTATATAGGGTTCGTGGGAGGTGGGGGTGGGGGTGGGGGTGGGGGGGCTCTCCCAGTGGTCAACATCACCCCCTAGAGGTGTCAATACTTGGTTTACTGCGGATTCCCTACGGAAAAGGGGGGTAAGCCGACTCGTCCCGTTGGCCAGTTTTCTAAAGGAGAAAATGGATCCAAATTGACAGTACAATCCCTTCGAACCATTATGCGGTATATGGCAATTTAAATGAATGGGTTTTTTTCCACGAACCCATTATGTGTACTACCTCTGTGGCAGTGTGTCTTAAAATGTATTGCTACAGTGGCCTCCTTTAACCATGGCCTCCAAACAATCTAGAACTCACATAAAACTGAGCTAGAACTTAATTGAGAAGACCGATGTCACCTGACCCTCTGTGGAGAAGCAGTACAGACCTCAGACAGCTTCTCATCAGCAAGATTTGCGTGGCAGTGCCACAATGTAGACTTCAGCTGTTAAATTCAGCTCTTGTGTTTTGTCGTTGATATTTTAATCAACATTATTCTACAAAGGTAGGTTAAGCTAGAGCTGGTAGGTAAAAATTGAGTTTCTCAAAATTCTGGTCAATGCATCTGGTCAGAGCTCTATTTCTGCCCTTGTCAGCTAAGAGGCAGGATGTTGGAGCGACCGTAGCATCGAACAGAGTGAAATACGTGGCAAAGTGGCCTCCACTGAGCAGCAACTTGGTGGTACCTTCAAGAGTCTGTCTGGCTGTGCTTGGCAAGGAGGTGCTTTGGGGTATGTCACAACTTTCTCTGTGGCAGTGTGTCTTAAAATGTATTGCTACAGTGGCCTCCTTTAACCATGGCCTCCAAACAATCTAGAACTCACATAAAACTGAGCTGGAACTAAATTGAGAAGACCGATGTCACCTGACCCTCTGTGGAGAAGCCGTACAGACCTCAGACAGCTTCTCATCAGCAAGATTTGCGTGGCAGTGCCACAATGTAAACTTCTGCTGTTAAATTCAGCTCTTGTGTTTTGTCGTTGATATTTTAATCAACATTATTCTACAAAGGTAGGCCAAGCTAGAGCTGGTAGGTAAAAATTGAGTTGCTCAGAAATCTGGTCAGTGAGTCTGGTCAGAGCTCTATGTCTGCCCTTGTCAGCTAAGAGGCAGGATATTGGAGCGACCGTAGCATCGTACAGAGTGAAATACATGGCAAAGTGGCCTCCACTGAGCAGCAACTTGTGGCTCGTTGGTCTAGGGGTATGATTCTCACTTAGGGTGCGAGAGGTCCCGGGTTCAAATCCCGGACGAGCCCTCTTCTGTCTTTGCAGCATCTTTTCTTGAGCAGTTTCAGTCCATTCTGCCATCCCGGGTCAATCATACGCCACTGTCAATTAAGACTAAAGCTGCGTCTGCATGTTTTCATGCCCACTTCTCTCTGCTCTTCTTAGTTCTTAAACTGCAGTTTAAACTTTGACTTTACATTTTTCCAAAAATTGGTTTAGGAATGCAGCCCAAGCAGTGGAGATATGGCAAAAAATAGATTCTTGGATCGCTTTACGGCCCTGTGAGCCTTCATCTTGCGTTTGCTAGATGCAGGAGCATCTGAGGGCTTGTTGGTGTTGGGGTGTGTTTTTTTTCTTTTATTGCTGTATGGGAGCAAGTGGGCCCAAGTTCAAATCCCAGATGAGCCCGCTTTGCAGCTCCTTGTTTTGAGTAGTGTCTGGGTACATGGTGGCTCGTTGGTCTAGGGGTATGATTCTCGCTTCGGGTGTGAGAGGTCCCGGGTTCAAATCCCGGACGAGCCCACATTGAGCATATTGTTGAGAAGTATCAGTCAATTCTGCCTTCTTTCGGTCAATAGTACTCCTGCATGTTTTCGTGCTGATTTCTCCCTGTTCGTAGTTCCTCATCTGCAATTTAAACTTTGTACAACACTTCGCTCTTTGGGTTCCCGCACTTTCACTGAAAGGTGGGGGTGTGTCTAAGATGGTTCAGATCGGCTGCCATGCAGGGTAGCCGTTTGCGGTTGACTGGAGGCTCGTGTCCTTTGCTTTGATGTTTTTCTCAATATTGGTTTACAAGGTTCAGAGAGCGTTACACTGAACCTTTAAAGGTCCCAGGTTCGATCCTGGGTTTACTCAGAGTGGAGCCGTGAATGCTTTCGGACACCATTCTGATGCTTGCTGGTTAGTTGCTTTTCGCAGATGCTCCTTGAATGTTTTCTACACTTCAAACAGATGTGCAGACACTGTTGGTTCCATGGTGTAATGGTTAGCACTCTGGACTCTGAATCCAGTGATCTGAGTTCAACTCTTGGTGGAACCTTGGGGTCTGTCTGCCTGTGCTTGGCAAGGAGGAGCTTTGGGGTATGTCACAACTTTCTCTGTGGCAGTGTGTCTTAAAATGTATTGCTACTTTGGCCTCCTTTAACCATGGCCTCCAAACAACCTAGAACTCACATAAAACTGAGCTGGAACTAAATTGAGAAGACAGATGTCACCTGACCCTCTGTGGAGAAGCAGTACAGACCTCAGACAGCTTCTCATCAGCAAGATTTGCGTGGCAGTGCCACAATGTAGACTTCTGCTGTTAAATTCAGCTCTTGTGTTTTGTCGTTGATATTTAAATCAACATTATTCTACAAAAGTAGGCCAAGCTAGAGCTGGTAGGTAAAAATTGAGTTTCTCAGAAATCTGGTCAGTGCATCTGGTCAGAGCTCTATTTCTGCCCTTGTCAGCTAAGAGGCAGGATGTTGGAGCGACCGTAGCATCGAACAGAGTGAAATACGTGGCAAAGTGGCCTCCACTGAGCAGCAACTTGGTGGTACCTTCAAGAGTCTGTCTGGCTGTGCTTGGCAAGGAGGTGCTTTGGGGTATGTCACAACTTTCTCTGTGGCAGTGTGTCTTAAAATGTATTGCTACAGTGGCCTCCTTTAACCATGGCCTCCAAACAATCTAGAACTCACATAAAACTGAGCTGGAACTAAATTGAGAAGACCGATGTCACCTGACCCTCTGTGGAGAAGCAGTACAGACCTCAGACAGCTTCTCATCAGCAAGATTTGCGTGGCAGTGCCACAATGTAGACTTCTGCTGTTAAATTCAGCTCGTGTGTTTTGTCGTTGATATTTTAATCAACATTATTCTACAAAGGTAGGCCAAGCTAGAGCTGGTAGGTAAAAATTGAGTTTCTCAGAAATCTGGTGAGTGCATCTGGTCAGAGCTCTATTTCTGCCCTTGTCAGCTAAGAGGCAGGATGTTGGAGCGACAGTAGCATCGAACAGAGTGAAAGACGTGGCAAAGGGGCCTCCACTGAGCAGCAACTTGTGGCTCGTTGGTCTAGGGGTATGATTCTCGCTTCGGGTGTGAGAGGTCCTGGGTTCAAATCCCGGACGAGCCCACATTGAGCATATTGCTGAGAAGTATCAGTCAATTCTGCCTTCTTTCGGTCAATAGTACTCCTGCATGTTTTCGTGCTGATTTCTCCCTGTTCGTAGTTCCTCATCTGCAATTTAAACTTTGTAATACACTTCGCTCATTGGGTTCCCGCACTTTCACTGAAAGGTGGGGGTGTGTCTAAGATGGTTCAGATCGGCTGCCATGCAGGGTAGCCGTTTGCGGTTGACTGGAGGCTCGTGTCCTTTGCTTTGATGTTTTTTTAAATATTGGTTTACAAGGTTCAGAGAGCGTTACACTGAACATTTAAAGGTCCCAGGGTTGATCCTGGGTTTACTCAGAGTGGAGCCGTGAATGCTTTTCGGACACCATTCTGATGCTTGCTAGTTAGTTGCTTTTCGCAGAGCCTCCTTGAATGTTTTCTACACTTCAAACAGATGTGCAGGCACTGTTGGTTCCATGGTGTAACGGTTAGCACTCTGGACTCTGAATCCAGTGATCTGAGTTCAACTCTTGGTGGAACCTTGGGGTTTGTCTGGCTGTGCTTGGCAAGGAGGAGCTTTGATGTAGGTCACAACTTTCTCTGTGGCAGTGTGTCTTAATATGTATTGCTACAGTGGCCTCCTTTAACCATGGCCTCCAAACAATGTAGAACTCACATAAAACTGAGCTGGAACTAAATTGAGAAGACCGATGTCACCTGACCCTCTGTGGAGAAGCAGTACAGACCTCAGACAGCTTCTCATCAGCAAGATTTGCGTGGCAGTGCCACAATGTAGACTTCTGCTGTTTAATTCAGCTCTTGTGTTTTGTCGTTGATATTTTAATCAACATTATTCTACAAAGGTAGGCCAAGCTAGAGCTGGTAGGTAAAAATTGAGTTTCTCAGAAATCTGGTCAGTGCATCTGGTCAGAGCTCTATTTCTGCCCTTGTCAGCTAAGAGGCAGGATGTTGGAGCGACCGTAGCATCAAACAGAGTGAAATATGTGGCAAAGTGGCCTCCACTGAGCAGCAACTTGTGGATTGTTGGTCTAGGGGTATGATTCCCGCTTAGGGTGCGAGGGGTCCCGGGTTCAAATCCCGGACGAGCCCTCTTCTGTCTTTGCAGCATCTTTTCTTGAGCAGTTTCAGTCCATTCTGCCATCGCGGGTCAAACATACGCCACTTTCAATTAAGACTAAAGCTGCGTCTGCATGTTTTCATGCCCTCTTCTCTCTGCTCTTCTTAGTTCTTAATCTGCCGTTTAAACTTTGACTTGACATTTTTCCAAAAATTGGTTTAGGAATGCAGCCCAAGCAGTGGAGATATGGCAAAAAATAGATTCTTGGATCGTTTCACAGCCCTGTGAGCCTTCATCTTGCGTTTGCTAGTTGCAGTAGCATTTGAGGGCTTGTTGGTGTTGGGGTGTGTTTTTTTTTTTCTTCTATTGTTGTATGGGAGCAAGTGGACCCAAGTTCAAATCCCAGATGAACCCGCTTTGCAGCTCCATTTTTTGAGTAGTGTCTAGGTACGTGGTGTCTAGTTAGTCTAGGGGTATGATTCTTGCTTCGGGTGTGAGAGGTCCCGGGTTCAAATCCCGCGACGAGACCACATTGAGCATATTGCTGAGAAGTATCAGTCATTTCTGCCTTCTTTCGGCCAATAATACTCCTGCATGTTTTTGTGCCGATTTCTCCCTGTTCGTAGTTCCTCATCTGCAATTTAAACTTTGTACAACACTTCGCTCTTTGGGTTTCCGCACTTTCACTGAAAGGTGGGGGTGTGTCTAAGATGGTTCAGATTGGCTGCCATGCAGGGTAGACGTTTGCGGTTGACTGGAGGCTCGTGTTCTTTGCTTTGATGTTTTTCTCAATATTGGTTTACAAGGTTCAGAGAGCGTTACACTGAACATTTAAAGGTCCCAGGTTTGATCCTAGGTTTACTCAGAGTGGAGCCGTGAATGCTTTCCGGACACCATTCTGATGCTTGCTGGTTAGTTGCTTTTCGCAGAGCCTCCTTGAATGTTTTCTACACTTCAAACAGATGTGCAGACACTGTTGGTTCCATAGTGTAACGGTTAGCACTCTGGACTCTGAATCCAGTAATCTGAGTTCAAATCTTGGTGGAACCTTCAAGAGTCTGTCTGGCTGTGCTTGGCAAGGAGGAGCTTTGGGGTATGTCACAACTTTCTCTGTGGCAGTGTGTCTTAAAATGTATTGCTACAGTGGCCTCCTTTAACCATGGCCTCCAAACAATCTAGAACTCACATAAAACTGAGCTGGAACTAAATTGAGAAGACCGTTGTCACCTGACCATCTGTGGAGAAGCAGTACAGACCTCAGACAGCTTCTCATCAGCAAGATTTGCGTGGCAGAGCCACAATGTAGACTTCAGCTGTTAAATTCAGCTCTTGTGTTTTGTCGTTGATATTTTAATCAACATTATTCTACAAAGGTAGGCCAAGGTAGAGCTGGTAGGTAAAAATTGAGTTTCTCAGAAATATGGTCAGTGCATCCGGTCAGAGCTCTATTTCTGCCCTTGTCAGCTAAGAGGCAGGATGTTGGAGCGACCGTAGAATCGTACAGAGTGAATTACATGGCAAAGTGGCCTCCACTGAGCAGCAACTTGTAGCTCGTTGGTCTAGGGGTATGATTCTCGCTTAGTGTGCGAGAGGTCCCGGATTCAAATCCCGGACGAGCGCTCTTCTGTCTTTGCAGCATCATTTCTTGAGCAGTTTCAGTCCATTCTGCCATCCCTGGTCAATCATACGCCACTGTCAATTAAGACTAAAGCTGCGTCTGCATGTTTTCATGCCCACTTCTCTCTGCTCTTCTTAGTTCTTAATCTCCAGTTTAAACTTTGACTTGACATTTTTCCAAAAATTGGTTTAGGAATGCAGCCCAAGCAGTGGAGATATGGCAAAAAATAGATTCTTGGATCGCTTTACGGCCCTGTGAGCCTTCATCTTGCGTTTGCTAGTTGCAGTAGCATCTGAGGGCTTGTTGGTGTTGGGGTGTGTTTTTTTCTTCTTCTATTGCTGTATGGGAGCAAGTGTGAGAGGTGTGAGAGGTCCCGGGTTCAAATCCCGGACGAGCCCACATTGAGCATATTGCTGAGAAGTATCAGTCATTTCTGCCTTCTTTCAGCCAATAATACTCCTGCATGTTTTCGTGCCGATTTCTCCCTGTTCGTAAATCCTCATCTCCAATTTAAACTTTGTACAACACTTCGCTCTTTGGGTTCCCGCACTTTCACTGAAAGGTGGGGGTGTGTCTAAGATGGTTCAGATCGGCTGCCATGCAGGGTAGCCGTTTGCGGTTGACTGGAGGCTCGGGTCCTTTGCTTTGATGTTTTTCTCAATATTGGTTTACAAGGTTCAGAGAGCGTTACACTGAACATTTAAAGGTCCCAGGTTCGATCCTGGGTTTACTCAGAGTGGAGCCGTGAATGCTTTTCGGACACCATTCTGATGCTTGCTAGTTAGTTGCTTTTCGCAGAGCCTCCTTGAATGTTTTCTACACTTCAAACAGATGTGCATACACTGTAGGTTCCATGGTGTAACGGTTAGCACTCTGGACTCTGAATCCAGCGATCTGAGTTCAACTCTTGGTGGAACCTTCAAGAGTCTGTCTGGCTGTGCTTGGCAAGGAGGAGATTTGGGGTATGTCACAACTTTCTCTGTGGCGGTGTGTCTTAAAATGTATTGCTACAGTGGCCTCCTTTAATCATGGCCTCCAAACAATCTAGAACTCACATAAAACTGAGCTGGAACTAAATTGAGAAGACCGATGTCACCTGACCCTCTGTGGTGAAGCAGTACAGACCTCAGACAGCTTCTCATCAGCAAGATTTGCGTGGCAGTGCCACAATGTAGACTTCTGCTGTTAAATTCAGCTCTTGTGTTTTGTCGTTGATATTTTAATCAACATTATTCTACAAAGGTAGGCCAAGCTAGAGCTGGTAGGTAAAAATTGAGTTTCTCAGAAATCTGGTCAGTGCATCTGGTCAGAGCTCTATTTCTGCCCTTGTCAGCTAAGAGGCAGGATGTTGGAGCGACCGTAGCATCAAACAGAGTGAAATATGTGGCAAAGTGGCCTCCACTGAGCAGCAACTTGTGGATTGTTGGTCTAGGGGTATGATTCCCGCTTAGGGTGCGAGGGGTCCCGGGTTCAAATCCCGGACGAGCCCTCTTCTGTCTTTGCAGCATCTTTTCTTGAGCAGTTTCAGTCCATTCTGCCATCGCGGGTCAAACATACGCCACTTTCAATTAAGACTAAAGCTGCGTCTGCATGTTTTCATGCCCTCTTCTCTCTGCTCTTCTTAGTTCTTAATCTGCCGTTTAAACTTTGACTTGACATTTTTCCAAAAATTGGTTTAGGAATGCAGCCCAAGCAGTGGAGATATGGCAAAAAATAGATTCTTGGATCGTTTCACAGCCCTGTGAGCCTTCATCTTGCGTTTGCTAGTTGCAGTAGCATTTGAGGGCTTGTTGGTGTTGGGGTGTGTTTTTTTTTTTCTTCTATTGTTGTATGGGAGCAAGTGGACCCAAGTTCAAATCCCAGATGAACCCGCTTTGCAGCTCCATTTTTTGAGTAGTGTCTAGGTACGTGGTGTCTAGTTAGTCTAGGGGTATGATTCTTGCTTCGGGTGTGAGAGGTCCCGGGTTCAAATCCCGCGACGAGACCACATTGAGCATATTGCTGAGAAGTTTCAGTCATTTCTGCCTTCTTTCGGCCAATAATACTCCTGCATGTTTTTGTGCCGATTTCTCCCTGTTCGTAGTTCCTCATCTGCAATTTAAACTTTGTACAACACTTCGCTCTTTGGGTTTCCGCACTTTCACTGAAAGGTGGGGGTGTGTCTAAGATGGTTCAGATTGGCTGCCATGCAGGGTAGACGTTTGCGGTTGACTGGAGGCTCGTGTTCTTTGCTTTGATGTTTTTCTCAATATTGGTTTACAAGGTTCAGAGAGCGTTACACTGAACATTTAAAGGTCCCAGGTTTGATCCTAGGTTTACTCAGAGTGGAGCCGTGAATGCTTTCCGGACACCATTCTGATGCTTGCTGGTTAGTTGCTTTTCGCAGAGCCTCCTTGAATGTTTTCTACACTTCAAACAGATGTGCAGACACTGTTGGTTCCATAGTGTAACGGTTAGCACTCTGGACTCTGAATCCAGTAATCTGAGTTCAAATCTTGGTGGAACCTTCAAGAGTCTGTCTGGCTGTGCTTGGCAAGGAGGAGCTTTGGGGTATGTCACAACTTTCTCTGTGGCAGTGTGTCTTAAAATGTATTGCTACAGTGGCCTCCTTTAACCATGGCCTCCAAACAATCTAGAACTCACATAAAACTGAGCTGGAACTAAATTGAGAAGACCGTTGTCACCTGACCATCTGTGGAGAAGCAGTACAGACCTCAGACAGCTTCTCATCAGCAAGATTTGCGTGGCAGAGCCACAATGTAGACTTCAGCTGTTAAATTCAGCTCTTGTGTTTTGTCGTTGATATTTTAATCAACATTATTCTACAAAGGTAGGCCAAGGTAGAGCTGGTAGGTAAAAATTGAGTTTCTCAGAAATCTGGTCAGTGCATCCGGTCAGAGCTCTATTTCTGCCCTTGTCAGCTAAGAGGCAGGATGTTGGAGCGACCGTAGAATCGTACAGAGTGAATTACATGGCAAAGTGGCCTCCACTGAGCAGCAACTTGTAGCTCGTTGGTCTAGGGGTATGATTCTCGCTTAGTGTGCGAGAGGTCCCGGATTCAAATCCCGGACGAGCGCTCTTCTGTCTTTGCAGCATCATTTCTTGAGCAGTTTCAGTCCATTCTGCCATCCCTGGTCAATCATACGCCACTGTCAATTAAGACTAAAGCTGCGTCTGCATGTTTTCATGCCCACTTCTCTCTGCTCTTCTTAGTTCTTAATCTCCAGTTTAAACTTTGACTTGACATTTTTCCAAAAATTGGTTTAGGAATGCAGCCCAAGCAGTGGAGATATGGCAAAAAATAGATTCTTGGATCGCTTTACGGCCCTGTGAGCCTTCATCTTGCGTTTGCTAGTTGCAGTAGCATCTGAGGGCTTGTTGGTGTTGGGGTGTGTTTTTTTCTTCTTCTATTGCTGTATGGGAGCAAGTGTGAGAGGTGTGAGAGGTCCCGGGTTCAAATCCCGGACGAGCCCACATTGAGCATATTGCTGAGAAGTATCAGTCATTTCTGCCTTCTTTCAGCCAATAATACTCCTGCATGTTTTCGTGCCGATTTCTCCCTGTTCGTAAATCCTCATCTCCAATTTAAACTTTGTACAACACTTCGCTCTTTGGGTTCCCGCACTTTCACTGAAAGGTGGGGGTGTGTCTAAGATGGTTCAGATCGGCTGCCATGCAGGGTAGCCGTTTGCGGTTGACTGGAGGCTCGGGTCCTTTGCTTTGATGTTTTTCTCAATATTGGTTTACAAGGTTCAGAGAGCGTTACACTGAACATTTAAAGGTCCCAGGTTCGATCCTGGGTTTACTCAGAGTGGAGCCGTGAATGCTTTTCGGACACCATTCTGATGCTTGCTAGTTAGTTGCTTTTCGCAGAGCCTCCTTGAATGTTTTCTACACTTCAAACAGATGTGCATACACTGTAGGTTCCATGGTGTAACGGTTAGCACTCTGGACTCTGAATCCAGCGATCTGAGTTCAACTCTTGGTGGAACCTTCAAGAGTCTGTCTGGCTGTGCTTGGCAAGGAGGAGATTTGGGGTATGTCACAACTTTCTCTGTGGCGGTGTGTCTTAAAATGTATTGCTACAGTGGCCTCCTTTAATCATGGCCTCCAAACAATCTAGAACTCACATAAAACTGAGCTGGAACTAAATTGAGAAGACCGATGTCACCTGACCCTCTGTGGTGAAGCAGTACAGACCTCAGACAGCTTCTCATCAGCAAGATTTGCGTGGCAGTGCCACAATGTAGACTTCTGCTGTTAAATTCAGCTCTTGTGTTTTGTAGTTGATATTTTAATCAACATTATTCTACAAAGGTAGGCCAAGCTAGAGCTGGTAGGTAAAAATTGAGTTTCTCAGAAATCTGGTCAGTGCATGAGCTCTATTTCTGCCCTTGTCAGCTAAGAGGCAGGATATTGGAGCGACCGTAGCATCGAACAGAGTGAAATACGTGGCAAAGTGGCCTCCACTGAGTAGCAAATTTTTGCTCGTTGGTCTAGGGGTATGATTCTCGCATAGGGTGCGAGAGGTCCCGGGTTCAATTCTCGGACGAGCCCTCTTCTGTCTTTGCAGCATCTTTTCTTGAGCAGTTTCAGTCCATTCTGCCATCCCAGGTCAATCATATGCCACTGTCAATTAAGACTAAAGCTGCGTCTGCATGTTTTCATGCCCACTTCTCTCTGCTGTTCTTAGTTCTTAATCTGCAGTTTAAACTTTGACTTGACATTTTTCCAAAAATTGGTTTAGGAATGCAGCCCAAGCACTGGAGATATGGCAAAAAATAGATTCTTGGATCGCTTTACGACCCTGTGAGCCTTCATCTTGCGTTTGCTAGATGCAGTAGCATCTGAGGGCTTGTTGGTTTTGGGGTGTGTTTTTTTTTCTTCTATTGCTGTATGGGAGCAAGTGGACCCAAGTTCAAATCCCAGATGAACCCGCTTTGCAGCTCCTTGTTTTGAGTAGTGTCTGGTTACATGGTGGCTCGTTGGTCTAGGGGTATGATTCTCATTTCGGGTGTGAGAGGTTCAGGGTTCAAATCCTGGACGAGCCCACATTGAGCATATTGCTGAGAAGTATCAGTCATTTCTGCCTTCTTTCGGCCAATAATACTCCTGCATGTTTTCGTGCCGATTTCTCCCTGTTCGTAGTTCCTCATCTCCTATTTAAACTTTGTACAACACTTCGCTCTTTGGGTTCCCGCGCTTTCACTGAAAGGTGGGGGTGTGTCTAAGATGGTTCAGATCGGCTGCCATGCAGGGTAGCCTTTTGCGGTTGACTGGAGGCTCGGGTCCTTTGCTTTGATGTCTTTCTCAATATTGGTTTACAAGGTTCAGAGAGCGTTACACTGAACATTTAAAGGTCCCAGGTTCGATCCTGGGTTTACTCAGAGTGGAGCCGTGAATGCTTTCCGGACACCATTCTGATGCTTGCTGGTTAGTTGCTTTTCGCGGAGCCTCCTTGAATGTTTTCTACACTTCAAACAGACGTGCAGACACTGTTGGTTCAATGGTGTAACGGTTAGCACTCTGGACTCTGAATCCAGTGATCCGAGTTCAAATTTTGGTGGAACCTTCAAGAGTCTGTCTTGCTGTGCTTGGCAAGGAGGTGCTTTGGGGTATGTCACAACTTTCTCTGTGGCAGTGTGTCTTAAAATGTATTGCTACAGTGGCCTCCTTTAACCATGGCCTCCAAACAATCTAGAACTCACATAAAACTGAGCTGGAACTAAATTGAGAAGATCGATGTCACCTGACCCTCTGTGGAGAAGCAGTACAGACCTCAGACAGCTTCTCATCAGCAAGATTTGCGTGGCAGTGCCACAATGTAGACTTCAGCTGTTAAATTCAGCTCTTGTGTTTTGTAGTTGATTTTTTAATCAACATTATTCTACAAAGGTAGGTTAAGCTAGAGCTGGTAGGTAAAAATTGAGTTTCTCAGAAATCTGGTCAGTGCATGAGCTCTATTTCTGCCCTTGTCAGCTAAGAAGCAGGATGTTGGAGCGACCGTAGCATCGAACAGAGTGAAATACGTGGCAAAGTGGCCTCCACTGAGCAGCAACTTGTGGCTTGTTGGTCTAGGGGTATGATTCTCGCTTCAGGTGTGAGAGGTCCCGGGTTCAAATCCCAAACGAGCCCTCTTCTGTCTTTGCACCATCTTTTCTTGAGCAGTTTCAGTCCATTCTGCCATCCCGGGTCAATCATACGCCACTGTCAATTAAGACTAAAGCTGCGTCTGCATTTTTTCATGCCCACTTCTCTCTGCTCTTCTTAGTTCTTAATCTGCAGGTTAAACTTTGACTTGACATTTTTCCAAAAATTGGTTTAGGAATGCAGCCCAAGCAGTGGAGATATGGCAAAAAAATAGATTCTTGGATCGCTTCACAGCCCTGTGAGCCTTCATCTTGCGTTTGCTAGATGCAGGAGCATCTGAGGGCTTGTTGGTGTTGGGGTGTGTTTTTTTTTCTTTTATTGCTGTAAGGTAGCAAGTGGGCCCAATTTCAAATCCCAGATGAGCCCGCTTTGCAGCTCCTTGTTTTGAGTAGTGTCTGGGTACATTGTGGCTCGTTGGTCTAGGGGTATGATTCTCGCTTCGGGTGTGAGAGGTCCCGAGTTCAAATCCTGGACGAGCCCACATTGAGCATATTGCTGAGAAGTATCAGCCAATTCTGCCTTCTTTCGGTCAATAGTACTCCTGCATTTTTTCGTGCTGATTTCTCCCTGTTCGTAGTTCCTCATCTGCAATTTAAACTTTGTACAACACTTCGCTCTTTGGGTTCCCGCGCTTTCACTGAAAGGTGGGGGTATGTCTAAGATGGTTCAGATCGGCTGCCATGCAGGGTAGCCGTTTGCGGTTGACTGGAGGCTCGTGTCCTTTGCTTTGATGTTTTTCTCAATATTGGTTTACAAGGTTCAGAGAGCGTCACACTGAACATTTAAAGGTCCCAGGTTCGATCCTGGGTTTACTCAGAGTGGAGCCGTGAATGCGTTCGGACACCATTCTGATGCTTGCTGGTTAGTTGCTTTTCGCAGAGCCTCCTTGAATGTTTTCTACACTTCAAACAGACGTGCAGACACTGTTGGTTCCATGGTGTAACGGTTAGCACTCTGGACTCTGAATCCAGTGATCCGAGTTCAACTCTTGGTGGAACCTTGGGGTCTGTCTGGCTGTGCTTGGCAAGGAGGAGCTTTGGGGTAGGTCACAACTTTCTCTGTGGCAGTGTGTCTTAAAATGTATTGCTACAGTGGCCTCCTTTAACCATGGCCTCCAAACAATCTAGAACTCACATAAAACTGAGCTGGAACTAAATTGAGAAGACCGCTGTCACCTGACCCTCTGTGGAGAAGCAGTACAGACCTCAGACAGCTTCTCATCAGCAAGATTTGCGTGGCAGTGCCACAATGTAGACTTCTGCTGTTAAATTCAGCTCTTGTGTTTTGTCGTTGATATTTAAATCAACATTATTTTACAAAAGTAGGCCAAGCTAGAGCTGGTAGGTAAAAATTGAGTTTCTCAGAGATCTGGTCAGTGCATCTGGTCAGAGCTCTATTTCTGCCCTTGTCAGCTAAGAGGCAGGATGTTGGAGCGACCGTAGCATCGAACAGAGTGAATTACATGGCAAAGTGGCCTCCACTGAGCAGCAACTTGGTGGTACCTTCAAGAGTCTGTCTGGCTGTGCTTGGCAAGGAGGTGCTTTGGGGTATGTCACAACTTTCTCTGTGGCAGTGTGTCTTAAAATGTATTGCTACAGTGGCCTCCTTTAACCATGGCCTCCAAACAATCTAGAACTCACATAAAACTGAGCTGGAACTAAATTGAGAAGACCGATGTCACCTGACCCTCTTTGCAGAAGCAGTACAGACCTCAGACAGCTTCTCATCAGCAAGATTTGCGTGGCAGTGCCACAATGTAGACTTCTGCTGTTAAATTCAGTTCTTGTGTTTTGTCGTTGATATTTTAATCAACATTATTCTACAAAGGTAGGCCAAGCTAGAGCTGGTAGGTAAAAATTGAGCTGCTCAGGAATCTGGTCAGTGCATCTGGTCAGAGCTCTATTTCTGCCCTTGTCAGCTAAGAGGCAGGATATTGGAGCGACCGTAGCATCGAACAGAGTGAAATACATGGCAAAGTGGCCTCCACTGAGCAGCAACTTGTGGCTCGTTGGTCTAGGGGTATGATTCTCGCTTAGGGTGCGAGAGGTCCCGGGTTCAAATCCCGGATGAGCCCTCTTCTGTCTTTGCAGCATCTTTTCTTGAGCAGTATCAGTCCATTCTGCCATCCCGGGTCAATCATACGCCACTGTCAATTAAGACTAAAGCTGCATCTGCATGTTTTCATGCCCACTTCTCTCTGCTCTTCTTAGTTCTTAATCTGCAGTTTAAACTTTGACTTTACATTTTTCCAAAAATTGGTTTAGGAATGCAGCCCAAGCAGTGGAGATATGGCAAAAAATAGATTCTGGATCGCTTTACGGCCCTGTGAGCCTTCATCTTGCGTTTGCTAGTTGCAGTAGCATCTGAGGGCTTGATGGTGTTGTGGTGTGTTTTTTTCTTCTTCTATTGCTGTATGGGAGCAAGTGGACCCAAGTTCAAATCCCAGATGAACCCGCTTTGCAGCTCCTTGTTTTGAGTAGTGTCTGGTTACATGGTGGCTCGTTGGTCTAGGGGTATGATTCTCGCTTCGGGTGTGAGAGGTCCCGGGTTCAAATCCCGGACGAGCCCACATTGAGCATATTGCTGAGAAGTATCAGTCATTTCTGCCTTCTTTCGGCCAATAATACTTCTGCATGTTTTCGTGCCGATTTCTCCCTGTTCGTAGTTCCTCATCTCCAATTTAAACTTTGTACAATACTTCGCTCTTTGGGTTCCCGCGCTTTCACTGAAAGGTGGGGGTGTGTCTAAGATGGTTCAGATCGGCTGCCATGCAGGGTAGCCGTTTGCGGTTGACTGGAGGCTCGGGTCCTTTGCTTTGATGTTTTTCTCAATATTAGTTTACAAGGTTCAGAGAGCGTTACACTGAACATTTAAAGGTCCCAGGTTCGATCCTGGGTTTACTCAGAGTGGAGCCGTGAATGCTTTCGGACACCATTCTGATGCTTGCTGGTTAGTTGCTTTTCGCAGATACTCCTTGAATGTTTTCTACACTTCAAACAGATGTGCAGACACTGTTGGTTCCATGGTGTAATGGTTAGCACTCTGGACTCTGAATCCAGTGATCCGAGTTCAACTCTTGGTGGAACCTTGGGGTCTGTCTGGTTTTGCTTGGCAAGGAGGAGCTTTGGGGTAGGTCACAACTTTCTCTGTGGCAGTGTGTCTTAAAATGTATTGCTACAGTGGCCTCCTTTAACCATGGCCTCCAAACAATCTAGAACTCACATAAAACTGAGCTGGAACTAAATTGAGAAGATAGATGTCACCTGACCCTCTGTGGAGAAGCAGTACAGACCTCAGACAGCTTCTCATCAGCAAGAGTTGCGTGGCAGTGCCACAATGTAGACTTCTGCTGTTAAATTCAGCTCTTGTGTTTTGTAGTTGATATTTTAATCAACATTATTCTACAAAGGTAGGCCAAGCATAAGCTGGTAGGTAAAAATTGAGTTTCTCAGAAATCTGGTCAGTGCATCCGGTCAGAGCTCTATTTCTGCCCTTGTCAGCTAAGAGGCAAGATGTTGGAGCGACCGTAGCATCGTACAGAGTGAATTACATGGCAAAGTTGCCTCCACTGAGCAGCAACTTGTGGCTCGTTGGTCTAGGGGTATGATTCTCGCTTAGGGTGCGAGAGGTCCCGGGTTCAAATCCCGGACGAGCCCTCTTCTGTCTATGCAGCATCTTTTCTTGAGCAGTTTCAGTCCATTCTGCCATCCCGGGTCAATCATACGCCACTGTCAATTAAGACTAAAGCTGCGTCTGCATGTTTTCATGCCCACTTCTCTCTGCTCTTCTTAGTTCTTAATCTGCAGTTTAAACTTTGACTTGACATTTTTCCAAAAATTGGTTTAGGAATGCAGCCCAAGCAGTGGAGATATGGCAAAAAATAGATTCTTGGATCGCTTTACGGCCCTGTGAGCCTTCATCTTGCGTTTGCTAGTTGCAGGAGCATCTGAGGGCTTGTTGGTGTTGGGGCGTGTTTTTTTTTCTTCTATTGCTGTATGGGAGCAAGTGGATCCAAGTTCAAATCCCAGATAAACCCGCTTTGCAGCTCCTTGTTTTGAGTAGTGTCTGGTTACATGGTGGCTCGTTGGTCTAGGGGTATGATTCTCGCTTCGGGTTTGAGAGGTCCTGGGTTCAAATCCCGGACGAGCCCACATTGAGCATATTGCTGAGAAGTATCAGTTATTTCTGCCTTCTTTCAGCCAATAATACTCCTGCATGTTTTCGTGCCGATTTCTCCCTGTTCGTAGTTCCTCATCTCCAATTTAAACTTTGTACAACACTTCGCTCTTTGGGTTCCCGCGCTTTCACTGAAAGGTGGGGGTGTGTCTAAGATGGTTCAGATCGGCTGCCATGCAGGGTAGCCGTTTGCAGTTGACTGGAGGCTCGGGTCCTTTGCTTTTATGTTTTTCTCAATGTTGGTTTACAAGGTTCAGAGAGCGTTACACTGAACATTTAAAGGTCCCAGGTTCAATCCTGGGTTTACTCAGAGTGGAGCCGTGAATGCTTTTCGGACACCATTCTGATGCTTGCTGGTTAGTTGCTTTTCGCAGAGCCTCCTTGAATGTTTTCTACGCGTCAAACAGATGTGCAGACACTGTTGGTTCCATGGTGTAACGGTTAGCACTCTGGACTCTGAATCCAGTGATCCGAGTTCAAATCTTGGTGGAACCTTCAAGAGTCTGTCTGGCTGTGCTTGGCAAGGAGGAGCTTTGGGGTATGTCACAACTTTCTCTGTGGCAGTGTGTCTTAAAATGTATTGCTACAGTGGCCTCCTTTAACCATGGCCTCCAAACAATCTAGAACTCACATAAAACTGAGCTGGTACTAAATTGAGAAGACCGATGTCACCTGACCCTTTGTGGAGAAGCAGTACAGACCTCAGACAGCTTCTCATCAGCAAGATTTGTGTGGCAGTGCCACAATGTAGATTTCTGCTGTTAAATTCAGCTCTTGTGTTTTGTAGTTGATATTTTAATCAACATTATTCTACAAAGGTAGGCCAAGCTAGAGCTGGTAGGTAAAAATTGAGTTGCTCAGAAATCTGGTCAGTGCATCTGGTCAGAGCTCTATTTCTGCCCTTGTCAGCTAAGAGGCAGGATATTGGAGCGACCGTAGCATCGAACAGAGTGAAATACGTGGCAAAGTGGCCTCCACTGAGCAGCAACTTGTGGCTCGTTGGTCTAGGGGTATGATTCTCGCTTAGGGTGTGAGAGGTCCCGGGTTCAAATCCCGGGCGAGCCCTCTTCTGTCTTTGCAGCATCTTTTCTTGAGCAGTTTCAGTCCATTCTGCCATCCCGGGTCAAACATACGCCACTGTCAATTAAGACTAAAGCTGCGTCTGCATGTTTTCATGCCCACTGCTCTCTGCTCTTCTTAGTTCTTAATCTGCAGTTTAAATTTTGACTTGACATTTTTCCAAAAATTGGTTTAGGAATGCAGCCCAAGCAGTGGAGATATGGCAAAAAAATAGATTCTTGGATCGCTTCACAGCCCTGTGAGCCTTCATCTTGCGTTTGCTAGATGCAGGAGCATCTGAGGGCTTGTTGGTGTTGGGGTGTGTTTTTTTTTTCTTTTATTGCTGTATGGGAGCAAGTGGGCCCAAGTTCAAATCCCAGATGAGCCCGATTTGCAGCTCCTTGTTTTGAGTAGTGTCTGGGTACATGGTGGCTCGTTGGTCTAGGGGTATGATTCTCGCTTCGGGTGTGAGAGGTCCCGGGTTCAAATCCCGGACGAGCCCACATTGAGCATATTGCTAAGAAGTATCAGTCAATTCTGCCTTCTTTCGGTCAATACTACTCCTGCATGTTTTTGTGCTGATTTCTCCCTGTTCGTAGTTCCTCATCTGCAATTTAAACTTTGTACAACACTTCGCTCTTTGGGTTCCGGCGCTTTCACTGAAAGGTGGGGGTGTGTCTAAAATTGTTCAGATCGGCTGCCATGCAGGGTAGCCGTTTGCGGTTGACTGGAGGCTCGTGTCCTTTGTTTTGATGTTTTTCTCAATATTGGTTTACAAGGTTCAGAGAGCGTTACACTGAACATTTAAAGGTCCCAGGTTCGATCCTGGGTTTACTCAGAGTGGAGCCGTGAATGCTTTTCGGACACCATTCTGATGCTTGCTGGTTAGTTGCTTTTCGCAGAGCCTCCTTGAATGTTTTCTACACTTCAAACAGATGTGCAGACACTGTTGGTTCCATGGTGTAACGGTTAGCCCTCTGGACTAGTCCTTTGCTTTGATGTTTTTCTTAATATTGGTTTACAAGGGTCGGAGAGCATTACACTGAACATTTAAAGGTCCTAGGTTCGATCCTGGGTTTACTCAGAGTGGAGCCGTGAATGCTTTTCGGACACCATTCTGATGCTTGCTGGTTAGTTGCTTTCCGCAGAGCCTCCTTGAATATTTTCTACACTTCAAACAGATGTGCAGACACTGTTGGTTCCATGGTGTAACGGTTAGCACTCTGGACTCTGATCCAGTGATCTGAGTTCAAATCTCGGTGGAACCTTCAAGAGTCTGTCTGGCTGTGCTTGGCAAGGAGGAGATTTGGGGTATGTCACAACTTTCTCTGTGGCGGTGTGTCTTAAAATGTATTGCTACAGTGGCCTCCTTTAATCATGGCCTCCAAACAATCTAGAACTCACATAAAACTGAGCTGGAACTAAATTGAGAAGACCGATGTCACCTGACCCTCTGTGGTGAAGCAGTACAGACCTCAGACAGCTTCTCATCAGCAAGATTTGCGTGGCAGTGCCACAATGTAGACTTCTGCTGTTAAATTCAGCTCTTGTGTTTTGTAGTTGATATTTTAATCAACATTATTCTACAAAGGTAGGCCAAGCTAGAGCTGGTAGGTAAAAATTGAGTTTCTCAGAAATCTGGTCAGTGCATCTGGTCAGAGCTCTATTTCTGCCCTTGTCAGCTAAGAGGCAGGATATTGGAGCGACCGTAGCATCGAACAGAGTGAAATACATGGCAAAGTGGCCTCCACTGAGCAGCAACTTGTGGCTCGTTGGTCTAGGGGTATGATTCTCGCTTAGGGTGCGAGAGGTCCCGGGTTCAAATCCCGGATGAGCCCTCTTCTGTCTTTGCAGCATCTTTTCTTGAGCAGTATCAGTACATTCTGCCATCCCGGGTCAATCATACGCCACTGTCAATTAAGACTAAAGCTGCATCTGCATGTTTTCATGCCCACTTCTCTCTGCTCTTCTTAGTTCTTAATCTGCAGTTTAAACTTTGACTTTACATTTTTCCAAAAATTGGTTTAGGAATGCAGCCCAAGCAGTGGAGATATGGCAAAAAATAGATTCTGGATCGCTTTACGGCCCTGTGAGCCTTCATCTTGCGTTTGCTAGTTGCAGTAGCATCTGAGGGCTTGATGGTGTTGTGGTGTGTTTTTTTCTTCTTCTATTGCTGTATGGGAGCAAGTGGACCCAAGTTCAAATCCCAGATGAACCCGCTTTGCAGCTCCTTGTTTTGAGTAGTGTCTGGTTACATGGTGGCTCGTTGGTCTAGGGGTATGATTCTCGCTTCGGGTGTGAGAGGTCCCGGGTTCAAATCCCGGACGAGCCCACATTGAGCATATTGCTGAGAAGTATCAGTCATTTCTGCCTTCTTTCGGCCAATAATACTCCTGCATGTTTTCGTGCCGATTTCTCCCTGTTCGTAGTTCCTCATCTCCAATTTAAACTTTGTACAATACTTCGCTCTTTGGGTTCCCGCGCTTTCACTGAAAGGTGGGGGTGTGTCTAAGATGGTTCAGATCGGCTGCCATGCAGGGTAGCCGTTTGCGGTTGACTGGAGGCTCGGGTCCTTTGCTTTGATGTTTTTCTCAATATTAGTTTACAAGGTTCAGAGAGCGTTACACTGAACATTTAAAGGTCCCAGGTTCGATCCTGGGTTTACTCAGAGTGGAGCCGTGAATGCTTTCGGACACCATTCTGATGCTTGCTGGTTAGTTGCTTTTCGCAGATACTCCTTGAATGTTTTCTACACTTCAAACAGATGTGCAGACACTGTTGGTTCCATGGTGTAATGGTTAGCACTCTGGACTCTGAATCCAGTGATCCGAGTTCAACTCTTGGTGGAACCTTGGGGTCTGTCTGGTTTTGCTTGGCAAGGAGGAGCTTTGGGGTAGGTCACAACTTTCTCTGTGGCAGTGTGTCTTAAAATGTATTGCTACAGTGGCCTCCTTTAACCATGGCCTCCAAACAATCTAGAACTCACATAAAACTGAGCTGGAACTAAATTGAGAAGATAGATGTCACCTGACCCTCTGTGGAGAAGCAGTACAGACCTCAGACAGCTTCTCATCAGCAAGAGTTGCGTGGCAGTGCCACAATGTAGACTTCTGCTGTTAAATTCAGCTCTTGTGTTTTGTAGTTGATATTTTAATCAACATTATTCTACAAAGGTAGGCCAAGCTTAAGCTGGTAGGTAAAAATTGAGTTTCTCAGAAATCTGGTCAGTGCATCCGGTCAGAGCTCTATTTCTGCCCTTGTCAGCTAAGAGGCAAGATGTTGGAGCGACCGTAGCATCGTACAGAGTGAATTACATGGCAAAGTTGCCTCCACTGAGCAGCAACTTGTGGCTCGTTGGTCTAGGGGTATGATTCTCGCTTAGGGTGCGAGAGGTCACGGGTTCAAATCCCGGACGAGCCCTCTTCTGTCTATGCAGCATCTTTTCTTGAGCAGTTTCAGTCCATTCTGCCATCCCGGGTCAATCATACGCCACTGTCAATTAAGACTAAAGCTGCGTCTGCATGTTTTCATGCCCACTTCTCTCTGCTCTTCTTAGTTCTTAATCTGCAGTTTAAACTTTGACTTGACATTTTTCCAAAAATTGGTTTAGGAATGCAGCCCAAGCAGTGGAGATATGGCAAAAAATAGATTCTTGGATCGCTTTACGGCCCTGTGAGCCTTCATCTTGCGTTTGCTAGTTGCAGGAGCATCTGAGGGCTTGTTGGTGTTGGGGCGTGTTTTTTTTTCTTCTATTGCTGTATGGGAGCAAGTGGATCCAAGTTCAAATCCCAGATAAACCCGCTTTGCAGCTCCTTGTTTTGAGTAGTGTCTGGTTACATGGTGGCTCGTTGGTCTAGGGGTATGATTCTCGCTTCGGGTTTGAGAGGTCCTGGGTTCAAATCCCGGACGAGCCTACATTGAGCATATTGCTGAGAAGTATCAGTTATTTCTGCCTTCTTTCAGCCAATAATACTCCTGCATGTTTTCGTGCCGATTTCTCCCTGTTCGTAGTTCCTCATCTCCAATTTAAACTTTGTACAACACTTCGCTCTTTGGGTTCCCGCGCTTTCACTGAAAGGTGGGGGTGTGTCTAAGATGGTTCAGATCGGCTGCCATGCAGGGTAGCCGTTTGCAGTTGACTGGAGGCTCGGGTCCTTTGCTTTTATGTTTTTCTCAATGTTGGTTTACAAAGTTCAGAGAGCGTTACACTGAACATTTAAAGGTCCCAGGTTCAATCCTGGGTTTACTCAGAGTGGAGCCGTGAATGCTTTTCGGACACCATTCTGATGCTTGCTGGTTAGTTGCTTTTCGCAGAGCCTCCTTGAATGTTTTCTACGCGTCAAACAGATGTGCAGACACTGTTGGTTCCATGGTGTAACGGTTAGCACTCTGGACTCTGAATCCAGTGATCCGAGTTCAAATCTTGGTGGAACCTTCAAGAGTCTGTCTGGCTGTGCTTGGCAAGGAGGAGCTTTGGGGTATGTCACAACTTTCTCTGTGGCAGTGTGTCTTAAAATGTATTGCTACAGTGGCCTCCTTTAACCATGGCCTCCAAACAATCTAGAACTCACATAAAACTGAGCTGGTACTAAATTGAGAAGACCGATGTCACCTGACCCTTTGTGGAGAAGCAGTACAGACCTCAGACAGCTTCTCATCAGCAAGATTTGTGTGGCAGTGCCACAATGTAGATTTCTGCTGTTAAATTCAGCTCTTGTGTTTTGTAGTTGATATTTTAATCAACATTATTCTACAAAGGTAGGCCAAGCTAGAGCTGGTAGGTAAAAATTGAGTTGCTCAGAAATCTGGTCAGTGCATCTGGTCAGAGCTCTATTTCTGCCCTTGTCAGCTAAGAGGCAGGATATTGGAGCGACCGTAGCATCGAACAGAGTGAAATACGTGGCAAAGTGGCCTCCACTGAGCAGCAACTTGTGGCTCGTTGGTCTAGGGGTATGATTCTCGCTTAGGGTGCGAGAGGTCCCGGGTTCAAATCCCGGGCGAGCCCTCTTCTGTCTTTGCAGCATCTTTTCTTGAGCAGTTTCAGTCCATTCTGCCATCCCGGGTCAAACATACGCCACTGTCAATTAAGACTAAAGCTGCGTCTGCATGTTTTCATGCCCACTGCTCTCTGCTCTTCTTAGTTCTTAATCTGCAGTTTAAATTTTGACTTGACATTTTTCCAAAAATTGGTTTAGGAATGCAGCCCAAGCAGTGGAGATATGGCAAAAAAATAGATTCTTGGATCGCTTCACAGCCCTGTGAGCCTTCATCTTGCGTTTGCTAGATGCAGGAGCATCTGAGGGCTTGTTGGTGTTGGGGTGTGTTTTTTTTTTCTTTTATTGCTGTATGGGAGCAAGTGGGCCCAAGTTCAAATCCCAGATGAGCCCGATTTGCAGCTCCTTGTTTTGAGTAGTGTCTGGGTACATGGTGGCTCGTTGGTCTAGGGGTATGATTCTCGCTTCGGGTGTGAGAGGTCCCGGGTTCAAATCCCGGACGAGCCCACATTGAGCATATTGCTAAGAAGTATCAGTCAATTCTGCCTTCTTTCGGTCAATACTACTCCTGCATGTTTTTGTGCTGATTTCTCCCTGTTCGTAGTTCCTCATCTGCAATTTAAACTTTGTACAACACTTCGCTCTTTGGGTTCCGGCGCTTTCACTGAAAGGTGGGGGTGTGTCTAAAATTGTTCAGATCGGCTGCCATGCAGGGTAGCCGTTTGCGGTTGACTGGAGGCTCGTGTCCTTTGTTTTGATGTTTTTCTCAATATTGGTTTACAAGGTTCAGAGAGCGTTACACTGAACATTTAAAGGTCCCAGGTTCGATCCTGGGTTTACTCAGAGTGGAGCCGTGAATGCTTTTCGGACACCATTCTGATGCTTGCTGGTTAGTTGCTTTTCGCAGAGCCTCCTTGAATGTTTTCTACACTTCAAACAGATGTGCAGACACTGTTGGTTCCATGGTGTAACGGTTAGCCCTCTGGACTAGTCCTTTGCTTTGATGTTTTTCTTAATATTGGTTTACAAGGGTCGGAGAGCATTACACTGAACATTTAAAGGTCCTAGGTTCGATCCTGGGTTTACTCAGAGTGGAGCCGTGAATGCTTTTCGGACACCATTCTGATGCTTGCTGGTTAGTTGCTTTCCGCAGAGCCTCCTTGAATATTTTCTACACTTCAAACAGATGTGCAGACACTGTTGGTTCCATGGTGTAACGGTTAGCACTCTGGACTCTGATCCAGTGATCTGAGTTCAAATCTCGGTGGAACCTTCAAGAGTCTGTCTGGCTGTGCTTGGCAAGGAGGAGATTTGGGGTATGTCACAATTTTCTCTGTGGCGGTGTGTCTTAAAATGTATTGCTACAGTGGCCTCCTTTAATCATGGCCTCCAAACAATCTAGAACTCACATAAAACTGAGCTGGAACTAAATTGAGAAGACCGATGTCACCTGACCCTCTGTGGTGAAGCAGTACAGACCTCAGACAGCTTCTCATCAGCAAGATTTGCGTGGCAGTGCCACAATGTAGACTTCTGCTGTTAAATTCAGCTCTTGTGTTTTGTAGTTGATATTTTAATCAACATTATTCTACAAAGGTAGGCCAAGCTAGAGCTGGTAGGTAAAAATTGAGTTTCTCAGAAATCTGGTCAGTGCATGAGCTCTATTTCTGCCCTTGTCAGCTAAGAGGCAGGATATTGGAGCGACCGTAGCATCGAACAGAGTGAAATACGTGGCAAAGTGGCCTCCACTGAGCAGCAACTTGTGGCTCGTTGGTCTAGGGGTATGATTCTCGCTTAGGGTGCGAGAGGTCCCGGGTTCAAATCCCGGACGAGCCCTCTTCTGTCTTTGCAGCATCTTTTCTTGAGCAGTTTCAGTCCATTCTGCCATCCCGGGTCAATCATACGCCACTGTCAATTAAGACTAAACCTCCTTCTGCATGTTTTCATGCCCACTTCTCTCTGCTCTTCTTAGTTCTTAATCTGCAGTTTAAACTTTGACTTTACATTTTTCCAAAAATTGGTTTAGGAATGCAGCCCAAGCAGTGGAGATATGGCAAAAAATAGATTCTTGTATCGCTTTACGGCCCTGTGAGCCTTCATCTTGCGTTTGCTAGATGCAGGAGCATCTGAGGGCTTGTTGGTGTTGGGGTGTGTTTTTTTTTTCTTTTATTGCTGTATGGGAGCAAGTGGGCCCCAGTTCAAATCCCAGATGAGCCCGCTTTGCAGCTCCTTGTTTTGAGTAGTGTCTGTGTACATGGTGGCTTGTTGGTCTAGGGGTATGATTCTCGCTTCGGGTGTGAGAGGTCCCGGGTTCAAATCCCGGACGAGCCCACATTGAGCATATTGCTGAGAAGTATCAGTCAATTCTGCCTTCTTTCTGTCAATAGTACTCCTGCATGTTTTCGTGCTGATTTCTCCCTGTTCGTAGTTCCTCATCTCCAATTTAAACTTTGTACAACATTTCGCTCTTTGGGTTCCCGCGCTTTCACTGAAAGGTGGGGGTGTGTCTAAGATGGTTCAGATCGGCTGCCATGCAGGGTGGCCGTTTTGCGGTTGACTGGAGGCTCGTTTCCTTTGCTTTGATGTTTTTCTCAATATTGGTTTACAAGGTTCAGAGAGCGTTACACTGAACATTTAAAGGTCCCAGGTTCGATCCTGGGTTTACTCAGAGTGGAGCCGTGAATGCTTTCGGACACCATTCTGATGCTTGCTGGTTAGTTGCTTTTCGAAGATGCTCCTTGAATGTTTTCTACACTTCAAACAGATGTGCAGACACTGTTGGTTCCATGGTGTAATGGTTAGCACTCTGGACTCTGAATCCAGTGATCCGAGTTCAACTCTTGGTGGAACCTTGGGGTCTGTCTGGCTGTGCTTGGCAAGGAGGAGCTTTGGGGTAGGTCACAACTCTCTCTGTGGCAGTGTGTCTTAAAATGTATTGCTACAGTGGCCTCCTTTAACCATGGCCTCCAAACAATCTAGAACTCACATAAAACTGAGCTGGAACTAAATTGAGAAGATCGATGTCACCTGACCCTCTGTGGAGAAGCAGTACAGACCTCAGACAGCTTCTCATCAGCAAGATTTGCGTGGCAGTGCCACAATGTAGACTTCAGCTGTTAAATTCGGCTCTTGCGTTTTGTCGTTGATATTTTAATCAACATTATTCTACAAAGGTAGGTTAAGCTAGAGCTGGTAGGTAAAAATTGATTTTCTCAGAAATCTGGTCAGTGCATGAGCTCTATTTCTGCCCTTGTCAGCTAAGAGGCAGGATGTTGGAGCGACCGTAGCATCGAACATAGTGAAATACATGGCAAAGTGGCCTCCACTGAGTAGCAAATTTTTGCTCGTTGGTCTAGGGGTATGATTCTCGCATAGGGTGCGAGAGGTCCCGGGTTCAATTCCCGGACGAGCCCTCTTCTGTCTTTGCAGCATCTTTTCTTGAGCAGTTTCAGTCCATTCTGCCATCCCAGGTCAATCATATGCCACTGTCAATTAAGACTAAAGCTGCGTCTGCATGTTTTCATGCCCACTTCTCTCTGCTGTTCTTAGTTCTTAATCTGCAGTTTAAACTTTGACTTGACATTTTTCCAAAAATTGGTTTAGGAATGCAGCCCAAGCACTGGAGATATGGCAAAAAATAGATTCTTGGATCGCTTTACGACCCTGTGAGCCTTCATCTTGCGTTTGCTAGATGCAGTAGCATCTGAGGGCTTGTTGGTTTTGGGGTGTGTTTTTTTTTCTTCTATTGCTGTATGGGAGCAAGTGGACCCAAGTTCAAATCCCAGATGAACCCGCTTTGCAGCTCCTTGTTTTGAGTAGTGTCTGGTTACATGGTGGCTCGTTGGTCTAGGGGTATGATTCTCATTTCGGGTGTGAGAGGTTCAGGGTTCAAATCCTGGACGAGCCCACATTGAGCATATTGCTGAGAAGTATCAGTCATTTCTGCCTTCTTTCGGCCAATAATACTCCTGCATGTTTTCGTGCCGATTTCTCCCTGTTCGTAGTTCCTCATCTCCTATTTAAACTTTGTACAACACTTCGCTCTTTGGGTTCCCGCGCTTTCACTGAAAGGTGGGGGTGTGTCTAAGATGGTTCAGATCGGCTGCCATGCAGGGTAGCCTTTTGCGGTTGACTGGAGGCTCGGGTCCTTTGCTTTGATGTCTTTCTCAATATTGGTTTACAAGGTTCAGAGAGCGTTACACTGAACATTTAAAGGTCCCAGGTTCGATCCTGGGTTTACTCAGAGTGGAGCCGTGAATGCTTTCCGGACACCATTCTGATGCTTGCTGGTTAGTTGCTTTTCGCGGAGCCTCCTTGAATGTTTTCTACACTTCAAACAGACGTGCAGACACTGTTGGTTCAATGGTGTAATGGTTAGCACTCTGGACTCTGAATCCAGTGATCCGAGTTCAAATTTTGGTGGAACCTTCAAGAGTCTGTCTTGCTGTGCTTGGCAAGGAGGTGCTTTGGGGTATGTCACAACTTTCTCTGTGGCAGTGTGTCTTAAAATATATTGCTACAGTGGCCTCCTTTAACCATGGCCTCCAAACAATCTAGAACTCACATAAAACTGAGCTGGAACTAAATTGAGAAGATCGATGTCACCTGACCCTCTGTGGAGAAGCAGTACAGACCTCAGACAGCTTCTCATCAGCAAGATTTGCGTGGCAGTGCCACAATGTAGACTTCAGCTGTTAAATTCAGCTCTTGTGTTTTGTAGTTGATTTTTTAATCAACATTATTCTACAAAGGTAGGTTAAGCTAGAGCTGGTAGGTAAAAATTGATTTTCTCAGAAATCTGGTCAGTGCATGAGCTCTATTTCTGCCCTTGTCAGCTAAGAGGCAGGATGTTGGAGCGACCATAGCATCGAACATAGTGAAATACGTGGCAAAGTGGCCTCCACTGAGCAGCAACTTGTGGCTCGTTGGTCTAGGGGTATGATTCTCGCTTAGGGTGCGAGAGGTCCCGGGTTCAAATCCCGGGCGAGCCCTCTTCTGTCTTTGCAGCATCTTTTCTTGAGCAGTTTCAGTCCATTCTGCCATCCCGGGTCAAACATACGCCACTGTCAATTAAGACTAAAGCTGCGTCTGCATGTTTTCATGCCC